>NW_027255983.1:0-122500 GCF_045679555.1 Salvelinus alpinus
GACATGGCTGTAAGGTGAAATGGCTGTAAGGTGAAATGGCTGTAACGTGACATGGCTGTAAGGTGAAATGGCTGTAAGGTGAAATGGCTGTAAGTTGAAATGGCTGTAAGGTGAAATGGCTGTAACGTGACATGGCTGTAAGGTGAAATGGCTGTAAGTTGAAATGGCTGTAAGGTGACATGGCTGTAAGGTGACATGGCTGTAAGGTGAAATGGCTGTAAGGTGACATGGCTGTAAGGTGACATGGCTGTAAGGTGACATGGCTGTAAGGTGAAATGGCTGTAAGGTGAAATGGCTGTAAGTTGAAATGGCTGTAACGTGACATGGCTGTAACGTGACATGGCTGTAAGGTGACATGGCTGTAAGGTGACATGGCTGTAAGGTGACATGGCTGTAAGGTGACATGGCTGTAAGGTGACATGGCTGTAAGGTGAAATGGCTGTAAGGTGACATGGCTGTAAGGTGACATGGCTGTAAGGTGAAATGGCTGTAAGGTGAAATGGCTGTAAGGTGACATGGCTGTAAGTTGAAATGGATGTAAGGTGACATGGCTGTAAGGTGACATGGCTGTAAGGTGAAATGGCTGTAAGGTGACATGGCTGTAAGGTGAAATGGCTGTAAGGTGAAATGGCTGTAAGGTGAAATGGCTGTAAGGTGACATGGCTGTAAGGTGAAATGGCTGGTTGAAATCGCTAACGGGCCGCGAGGAGAGAGAGAGAGAGGTGGTTGGTGGATGTCTGCACAGAATTTAATACAACACTGAACGATAAAATATCTGTGACCCTGTACCACTACCACCATCTAGTAACCCTGTACCACTACCATCTAGTAACCCTGTACCACCACCACCATCTAGTAACCCTGTACCACTACCACCATCTAGTAACCCTGTACCACTACCACCATCTAGTAACCCTGTACCACTACCACCATCTAGTAACCCTGTACCACCACCATCTAGTAACCCTGTACCACCACCACCATCTAGTAACCCTGTACCACCACCACCATCTAGTAACCCTGTACCACCACCATCTAGTAACCCTGTACCACCACCACCATCTAGTAACCCTGTACCACCACCATCTAGTAACCCTGTACCACCACCACCACCTAGTAACCCTGTACCACCACCATCTAGTAACCCTGTACCACTACCATCTAGTAACCCTGTACCACCACCACCATCTAGTAACCCTGTACCACCACCACCATCTAGTAACCCTGTACCACCACCACCATCTAGTAACCCTGTACCACCACCACCACCTAGTAACCCTGTACCACCACCATCTAGTAACCCTGTACCACTACCATCTAGTAACCCTGTACCACCACCACCATCTAGTAACCCTGTACCACCACCACCATCTAGTAACCCTGTACCACTACCACCATCTAGTAACCCTGTACCACCACCACCATCTAGTAACCCTGTACCACCACCACCATCTAGTAACCCTGTACCACCACCACCATCTAGTAACCCTGTACCACCACCACACTCTAGTAACCCTGTACCACCACCACCATCTAGTAACCCTGTACCACCACCACCATCTAGTAACCCTGTACCACCACCACCACCATCTAGTAACCCTGTACCACCACCACCATCTAGTAACCCTGTACCACCACCACCATCTAGTAACCCTGTACCACCACCACCATCTAGTAACCCTGTACCACCACCACCATCTAGTAACCCTGTACCACCACCACCATCTAGTAACCCTGTACCACCACCACCATCTAGTAACCCTGTACCACCACCACCATCTAGTAACCCTGTACCACCACCACCATCTAGTAACCCTGTACCACCACCACCACCATCTAGTAACCCTGTACCACCACCACCATCTAGTAACCCTGTACCACCACCACCACCATCTAGTAACCCTGTACCACCACCATCTAGTAACCCTGTACCACCACTACCATCTAGTAACCCTGTACCACCACCACCATCTAGTAACCCTGTACCACCACCACCATCTAGTAACCCTGTACCACCACCACCATCTAGTAACCCTGTACCACCACCACCATCTAGTAACCCTGTACCACCACCACCATCTAGTAACCCTGTACCACCACCACCATCTAGTAACCCTGTACCACCACCACCATCTAGTAACCCTGTACCACCACCACCATCTAGTAACCCTGTACCACCACCACCATCTAGTAACCCTGTACCACCACCACCACCATCTAGTAACCCTGTACCACCACCATCTAGTAACCCTGTACCACCACTACCATCTAGTAACCCTGTACCACCACCACCATCTAGTAACCCTGTACCACCACCACCATCTAGTAACCCTGTACCACCACCACCATCTAGTAACCCTGTACCACCACCACCATCTAGTAACCCTGTACCACCACCACCATCTAGTAACCCTGTACCACCACCACCATCTAGTAACCCTGTACCACCACCACCATCTAGTAACCCTGTACCACCACCACCATCTAGTAACCCTGTACCACCACCACCATCTAGTAACCCTGTACCACCACCACACTCTAGTAACCCTGTACCACCACCACCATCTAGTAACCCTGTACCACCACCACCATCTAGTAACCCTGTACCACCACCACCACCATCTAGTAACCCTGTACCACCACCACCATCTAGTAACCCTGTACCACCACCACCATCTAGTAACCCTGTACCACCACCACCATCTAGTAACCCTGTACCACCACCACCATCTAGTAACCCTGTACCACCACCACCATCTAGTAACCCTGTACCACCACCACCATCTAGTAACCCTGTACCACCACCACCATCTAGTAACCCTGTACCACCACCACCATCTAGTAACCCTGTACCACCACCACCACCACCTAGTAACCCTGTACCACCACCACCATCTAGTAACCCTGTACCACCACCACCACCATCTAGTAACCCTGTACCACCACCATCTAGTAACCCTGTACCACCACTACCATCTAGTAACCCTGTACCACCACCACCATCTAGTAACCCTGTACCACCACCATCATCTAGTAACCCTGTACCACCACCACCATCTAGTAACCCTGTACCACCACCACCATCTAGTAACCCTGTACCACCACCACCATCTAGTAACCCTGTACCACCACCACCATCTAGTAACCCTGTACCACCACCACCATCTAGTAACCCTGTACCACCACCACCACCATCTAGTAACCCTGTACCACCACCACCATCTAGTAACCCTGTACCACCACCACCATCTAGTAACCCTGTACCACCACCACCATCTAGTAACCCTGTACCACCACCACCATCTAGTAACCCTGTACCACCACCACCATCTAGTAACCCTGTACCACCACCACCATCTAGTAACCCTGTACCACCACCACCACCATCTAGTAACCCTGTACCACCACCACCATCTAGTAACCCTGTACCACCACCACCACCATCTAGTAACCCTGTACCACCACCATCTAGTAACCCTGTACCACCACTACCATCTAGTAACCCTGTACCACCACCACCATCTAGTAACCCTGTACCACCACCACCATCTAGTAACCCTGTACCACCACCATCTAGTAACCCTGTACCACCACCACCATCTAGTAACCCTGTACCACCACCACCATCTAGTAACCCTGTACCACCACCACCATCTAGTAACCCTGTACCACCACCACCATCTAGTAACCCTGTACCACCACCACCTAGTAACCCTGTACCACCACCACCATCTAGTAACCCTGTACCACCACCATCTAGTAACCCTGTACCACCACCATCTAGTAACCCTGTACCACCACCATCTAGTAACCCTGTACCACCACCACCATCTAGTAACCCTGTACCACCACCATCTAGTAACCCTGTACCACCACCACCATCTAGTAACCCTGTACCACCACCACCATCTAGTAACCCTGTACCACCACCACCATCTAGTAACCCTGTACCACCACCACCATCTAGTAACCCTGTACCACCACCACCATCTAGTAACCCTGTACCACCACCACCATCTAGTAACCCTGTACCACCACCACCTAGTAACCCTGTACCACCACCACCATCTAGTAACCCTGTACCACCACCATCTAGTAACCCTGTACCACCACCATCTAGTAACCCTGTACCACCACCATCTAGTAACCCTGTACCACCACCACCATCTAGTAACCCTGTACCACCACCACCATCTAGTAACCCTGTACCACCACCACCATCTAGTAACCCTGTACCACCACCACCATCTAGTAACCCTGTACCACCACCACCATCTAGTAACCCTGTACCACCACCACCATCTAGTAACCCTGTACCACCACCACCATCTAGTAACCCTGTACCACCACCACCATCTAGTAACCCTGTACCACCACCACCATCTAGTAACCCTGTACCACCACCACCATCTAGTAACCCTGTACCACCACCACCATCTAGTAACCCTGTACCACCACCACCATCTAGTAACCCTGTACCACCACCACCATCTAGTAACCCTGTACCACCACCACCATCTAGTAACCCTGTACCACCACCACCATCTAGTAACCCTGTACCACCACCACCACCATCTAGTAACCCTGTACCACCACCACAATCTAGTAACCCTGTACCACCACCACCATCTAGTAACCCTGTACCACCACCATCTAGTAACCCTGTACCACCACCATCTAGTAACCCTGTACCACCACCACCATCTAGTAACCCTGTACCACCACCATCTAGTAACCCTGTACCACCACCATCTAGTAACCCTGTACCACCACCACCATCTAGTAACCCTGTACCACCACCACCATCTAGTAACCCTGTACCACCACCACCATCTAGTAACCCTGTACCACCACCACCATCTAGTAACCCTGTACCACCACCATCTAGTAACCCTGTACCACCACCACCATCTAGTAACCCTGTACCACCACCACCATCTAGTAACCCTGTACCACCACCATCTAGTAACCCTGTACCACCACCACCATCTAGTAACCCTGTACCACCACCATCTAGTAACCCTGTACCACCACCACCACCATCTAGTAACCCTGTACCACCACCACCATCTAGTAACCCTGTACCACCACCACCATCTAGTAACCCTGTACCACCACCACCATCTAGTAACCCTGTACCACCACCACCATCTAGTAACCCTGTACCACCACCACCATCTAGTAACCCTGTACCACCACCACCATCTAGTAACCCTGTACCACCACCATCTAGTAACCCTGTACCACCACCACCATCTAGTAACCCTGTACCACCACCACCATCTAGTAACCCTGTACCACCACCACCACCATCTAGTAACCCTGTACCACCACCACCATCTAGTAACCCTGTACCACCACCACCATCTAGTAACCCTGTACCACCACCACCATCTAGTAACCCTGTACCACCACCACCATCTAGTAACCCTGTACCACCACCACCATCTAGTAACCCTGTACCACCACCACCATCTAGTAACCCTGTACCACCACCACCATCTAGTAACCCTGTACCACCACCACCATCTAGTAACCCTGTACCACCACCACCATCTAGTAACCCTGTACCACCACCACCATCTAGTAACCCTGTACCACCACCACCTAGTAACCCTGTACCACCACCACCATCTAGTAACCCTGTACCACCACCATCTAGTAACCCTGTACCACCACCATCTAGTAACCCTGTACCACCACCATCTAGTAACCCTGTACCACCACCACCATCTAGTAACCCTGTACCACCACCACCATCTAGTAACCCTGTACCACCACCACCATCTAGTAACCCTGTACCACCACCACCATCTAGTAACCCTGTACCACCACCACCATCTAGTAACCCTGTACCACCACCACCATCTAGTAACCCTGTACCACCACCACCATCTAGTAACCCTGTACCACCACCACCATCTAGTAACCCTGTACCACCACCACCATCTAGTAACCCTGTACCACCACCACCATCTAGTAACCCTGTACCACCACCATCTAGTAACCCTGTACCACCACCACCACCATCTAGTAACCCTGTACCACCACCACCATCTAGTAACCCTGTACCACCACCACCATCTAGTAACCCTGTACCACCACCACCATCTAGTAACCCTGTACCACCACCACCATCTAGTAACCCTGTACCACCACCACCATCTAGTAACCCTGTACCACCACCACCATCTAGTAACCCTGTACCACCACCACCACCATCTAGTAACCCTGTACCACCACCACAATCTAGTAACCCTGTACCACCACCACCATCTAGTAACCCTGTACCACCACCATCTAGTAACCCTGTACCACCACCATCTAGTAACCCTGTACCACCACCACCATCTAGTAACCCTGTACCACCACCATCTAGTAACCCTGTACCACCACCATCTAGTAACCCTGTACCACCACCACCATCTAGTAACCCTGTACCACCACCACCATCTAGTAACCCTGTACCACCACCACCATCTAGTAACCCTGTACCACCACCACCATCTAGTAACCCTGTACCACCACCATCTAGTAACCCTGTACCACCACCACCATCTAGTAACCCTGTACCACCACCACCATCTAGTAACCCTGTACCACCACCATCTAGTAACCCTGTACCACCACCACCATCTAGTAACCCTGTACCACCACCATCTAGTAACCCTGTACCACCACCACCACCATCTAGTAACCCTGTACCACCACCACCATCTAGTAACCCTGTACCACCACCACCATCTAGTAACCCTGTACCACCACCACCATCTAGTAACCCTGTACCACCACCACCATCTAGTAACCCTGTACCACCACCACCATCTAGTAACCCTGTACCACCACCACCATCTAGTAACCCTGTACCACCACCATCTAGTAACCCTGTACCACCACCACCATCTAGTAACCCTGTACCACCACCACCATCTAGTAACCCTGTACCACCACCACCACCATCTAGTAACCCTGTACCACCACCACCATCTAGTAACCCTGTACCACCACCACCATCTAGTAACCCTGTACCACCACCATCTAGTAACCCTGTACCACCACCATCTAGTAACCCTGTACCACCACCACCATCTAGTAACCCTGTACCACCACCACCATCTAGTAACCCTGTACCACCACCACCATCTAGTAACCCTGTACCACCACCACCATCTAGTAACCCTGTACCACCACCACCATCTACTAACCCTGTACCACCACCACCATCTAGTAACCCTGTACCACCACCACCATCTAGTAACCCTGTACCACCACCATCTAGTAACCCTGTACCACCACCATCTAGTAACCCTGTACCACCACCACCATCTACTAACCCTGTACCACCACCACCATCTAGTAACCCTGTACCACCACCACCATCTAGTAACCCTGTACCACCACCACCATCTAGTAACCCTGTACCACCACCATCTAGTAACCCTGTACCACCACCACCATCTAGTAACCCTGTACCACCACCACCATCTAGTAACCCTGTACCACCACCACCATCTAGTAACCCTGTACCACCACCATCTAGTAACCCTGTACCACCACCACCATCTAGTAACCCTGTACCACCACCATCTAGTAACCCTGTACCACCACCACCATCTAGTAACCCTGTACCACCACCACCACCATCTAGTAACCCTGTACCACCACCACCATCTAGTAACCCTGTACCACCACCACCATCTAGTAACCCTGTACCACCACCACCATCTAGTAACCCTGTACCACCACCACCACCATCTAGTAACCCTGTACCACCACCACCACCATCTAGTAACCCTTTTCCACCACCACCATCTAGTAACCCTGTACCACCACCATCATCTAGTAACCCTGTACCACCACCATCTAGTAACCCTGTACCACCACCACCATCTAGTAACCCTGTACCACCACCACCATCTAGTAACCCTGTACCACCACCACCATCTAGTAACCCTGTACCACCACCACCATCTAGTAACCCTGTACCACCACCACCATCTAGTAACCCTGTACCACCACCACCATCTAGTAACCCTGTACCACCACCACCATCTAGTAACCCTGTACCACCACCACCATCTAGTAACCCTGTACCACCACCATCTAGTAACCCTGTACCACCACCACCATCTAGTAACCCTGTACCACCACCACCATCTAGTAACCCTGTACCACCACCACCACCATCTAGTAACCCTGTACCACCACCACCATCTAGTAACCCTGTACCACCACCACCATCTAGTAACCCTGTACCACCACCATCTAGTAACCCTGTACCACCACCATCTAGTAACCCTGTACCACCACCACCATCTAGTAACCCTGTACCACCACCACCATCTAGTAACCCTGTACCACCACCACCATCTAGTAACCCTGTACCACCACCACCATCTAGTAACCCTGTACCACCACCACCATCTACTAACCCTGTACCACCACCACCATCTAGTAACCCTGTACCACCACCACCATCTAGTAACCCTGTACCACCACCATCTAGTAACCCTGTACCACCACCATCTAGTAACCCTGTACCACCACCACCATCTACTAACCCTGTACCACCACCACCATCTAGTAACCCTGTACCACCACCACCATCTAGTAACCCTGTACCACCACCACCATCTAGTAACCCTGTACCACCACCATCTAGTAACCCTGTACCACCACCACCATCTAGTAACCCTGTACCACCACCACCATCTAGTAACCCTGTACCACCACCACCATCTAGTAACCCTGTACCACCACCATCTAGTAACCCTGTACCACCACCACCATCTAGTAACCCTGTACCACCACCATCTAGTAACCCTGTACCACCACCACCATCTAGTAACCCTGTACCACCACCACCACCATCTAGTAACCCTGTACCACCACCACCATCTAGTAACCCTGTACCACCACCACCATCTAGTAACCCTGTACCACCACCACCATCTAGTAACCCTGTACCACCACCACCACCATCTAGTAACCCTGTACCACCACCACCACCATCTAGTAACCCTTTTCCACCACCACCATCTAGTAACCCTGTACCACCACCATCATCTAGTAACCCTGTACCACCACCATCTAGTAACCCTGTACCACCACCACCATCTAGTAACCCTGTACCACCACCACCATCTAGTAACCCTGTACCACCACCACCATCTAGTAACCCTGTACCACCACCACCATCTAGTAACCCTGTACCACCACCACCATCTAGTAACCCTTTACCACCACCACCATCTAGTAACCCTGTACCACCACCACCATCTAGTAACCCTGTACCACCACCACCATCTAGTAACCCTGTACCACCATGACCATCTAGTAACCCTGTACCACCACCACCATCTAGTAACCCTGTACCAACACCACCATCTAGTAACCCTGTACCACCACCACCATCTAGTAACCCTGTACCACCACCACCATCTAGTAACCCTGTACCACCACCACCATCTAGTAACCCTGTACCACCACCACCATCTAGTAACCCTGTACCACCACCACCATCTAGTAACCCTGTACCACCACCACGATCTAGTAACCCTGTACCACCACCACCATCTAGTAACCCTGTACCACCACCACCATCTAGTAACCCTGTACCACCACCATCTAGTAACCCTGTACCACCACCACCATCTAGTAACCCTGTACCACCACCACCATCTAGTAACCCTGTACCACCACCACCATCTAGTAACCCTGTACCACCACCACCATCTAGTAACCCTGTACCACCACCACCATCTAGTAACCCTGTACCACCACCACCATCTAGTAACGCTGTACCACCACCACCATCTAGTAACCCTGTACCACCACCATCTAGTAACCCTGTACCACCACCACCATCTAGTAACCCTGTACCACCACCATCTAGTAACCCTGTACCACCACCACCATCTAGTAACCCTGTACCACCACCATCTAGTTACCCTGTACCACCACCACCATCTAGTAACCCTGTACCACCACCATCTAGTAACCCTGTACCACCACCATCTAGTAACCCTGTACCACCACCACCATCTAGTAACCCTGTACCACCACCATCTAGTAACCCTGTACCACCACCATCTAGTAACCCTGTACCACCACCATCTAGTAACCCTGTACCACCACCATCTAGTAACCCTGTACCACCACCACCATCTAGTAACCCTGTACCACCACCACCATCTAGTAACCCTGTACCACCACCACCATCTAGTAACCCTGTACCACCACCATCTAGTAACCCTGTACCACCACCATCTAGTAACCCTGTACCACCACCATCTAGTAACCCTGTACCACCACCATCTAGTAACCCTGTACCACCACCACCACCATCTAGTAACCCTGTACCACCACCACCATCTAGTAACCCTGTACCACCACCACCATCTAGTAACCCTGTACCACCACCACCATCTAGTAACCCTGTACCACCACCACCATCTAGTAACCCTGTACCACCACCACCATCTAGTAACCCTGTACCACCACCATCTTGTAACCCTGTACCACCACCACCACCATCTAGTAACCCTGTACCACCACCACCATCTAGTAACCCTGTACCACCACCATCTAGTAACCCTGTACCACCACCATCTAGTAACCCTGTACCACCACCATCTAGTAACCCTGTACCACCACCACCATCTAGTAACGCTGTACCACCACCATCTAGTAACGCTGTACCACCACCACCATCTAGTAACCCTGTACCACCACCACCATCTAGTAACCCTGTACCACCACCACCATCTAGTAACCCTGTACCACCACCACCATCTAGTAACCCTGTACCACCACCACCATCTAGTAACCCTGTACCACCACCACCATCTAGTAACCCTGTACCACCACCACCATCTAGTAACCCTGTACCACCACCATCTAGTAACCCTGTACCACCACCATCTAGTAACCCTGTACCACCACCACCATCTAGTAACCCTGTACCACCACCATCTAGTAACCCTGTACCACCACCACCATCTAGTAACCCTGTACCACCACCACCACCATCTAGTAACCCTGTACCACCACTACCATCTAGTAACCCTGTACCACCACCACCATCTAGTAACCCTGTACCACCACCACCATCTAGTAACCCTGTACCACCACCATCTAGTAACCCTGTACCACCACCACCATCTAGTAACCCTGTACCACCACCACCATCTAGTAACCCTGTACCACCACCATCTAGTAACCCTGTACCACCACCACCATCTAGTAACCCTGTACCACCACCATCTAGTAACCCTGTACTACCACCATCTAGTAACCGCAGACTCCTTCCTGCCTCCACTTCCTCCTCCGGTGGGCCACCTTCCTTCCCTCTCACAGACTCCTTCTAGCCTCCACTTCCTCCTCCGGTGGGTCACCTTCCTTCCCTCTCACAGACTCCTTCTAGCCTCCACTTCCTCCTCCGGTGGGCCACCTTCCTTCCCTCTCACAGACTCCTTCTAGCCTCCACTTCTTCCTCCGGTGTGCCACCTTCCTTCCCTCTCACAGACTCCTTCTAGCCTCCACTTCCTCTTCCGGTGGGTCACCTTCCTTCCCTCTCACAGACTCCTTCTAGCCTCCACTTCCTCCTCCGGTGGGCCACCTTCCTTCCCTCTCACAGACTCCTTCTAGCCTCCACTTCCTCCTCCGGTGGGTCACCTTCCTTCCCTTTCACAGACCCCTTCCTGCCTCCACTTGCTCCTCCGGTGGGCCACCTTCCTTCCCTCTCACAGACTCCTTCTAGCCTCCACTTCCTCCTCCGGTGGGTCACCTTCCTTCCCTCTCACAGACTCCTTCTAGCCCCCACTTCCTCCTCCGGTGGGTCACCTTCCTTCCCTCTCACAGACTCCTTCTAGCCTCCACTTCCCCCTCCGGTGGGCCACCTTCCTTCCCTCTCACAGACTCCTTCTAGCCTCCACTTCCCCCTCCGGTGGGTCACCTTCCTTCCCTCTCACAGACTCCTTCTAGCCTCCACTTCCTCCTCCGGTGGGCCACCTTCCTTCCCTCTCACAGACTCCTTCTAGCCTCCATTTCCCCCTCCGGTGGGCCGGGCTGTCAGGGCTGATCCATCAGACAGCTGCAGGTTGGGTATGTGGTATGTATTGGTGTGTGGGTGCGCGCTCTTTGTGTGTGTGCGTGTGTGTGGAGGGAGAAACGGCAGGGCTGTCACTACTGACAGGGGAGCAGTATGTGAGTTAATTGACAGAGACAGGTCATCCTCTACATGGGCACGCACCCCTGGTCTCGGGCTTTTCCCTATACAGTGCATTTGGAAAGTATTCAGACCCCTTTGACTTTTTTCCACATTAAATGTGTTTTTTGTTACGTTAAAGCCTTTTTCTAAAATGGATTCAAACGTTTTTCCCCCTCATCAATCTACACAAAATACTCCATAGTAACAAAGAAAAAGCAGGTTTTTATACATTTTTGTAAATGTATAGAAAAAAATTATATCACATTTACATAAGTATTCAGACCTTTTACTCAGTACTTTGTTGAAGCACCTTCGGCTGTGTTTACAGCCTTGAGTCTTCTTGGGTATGACGCTACAAGCTTGGCACACCTGTATTTGGGGAGTTTCTCCTATTCTTCTCTGCAGATCCTCTCAAGCTCTGTCAGGTTGGATGTTGAGCGTCGCTGCACAGCTATTTTCAGGTCTCTCCAGAGATGTTCGATCGGGTTCAAGTCCGGGCTCTGGCTGGGTCAGTCAAGGACATTACCGAAGCCACTCCTGCGTTGTCTTGGCTGTGTGCTTAGGGTTGTTGTCCTGTTGGAAGTTGAACCTTCGTCCCAGTCTGAGGCCTTGAGTGCTCTGGAGCAGGTTTCCATCAATGATCTCTCTGTACTTTGCTCCGTTTATCTTTCTGTCGATCCTGAATAGTCTCCCAGTCCCTGCCACTGAAAAACATCCCCACAGCATGATGCTGCCACCACCATGCTTCACCATATGGATGGTGCCAGGTTTCCTCCAGATGTGTTCAAGTTGGTTTCATCAGACCAGAGAATATTGTTTCCCATGGTCTGAGAGTCTTTACGTGCCTTTTGTCAAACTCCAAGCGGGCAGCCATGTGCCTTTTACTGAGGAGTGGCTTCCGTCTGGCCACTCTACCATAAAGGCCTGATTGTCCTTCTGGAAGGTTCTCCCATCTCCACAGAGGAACTCTGGAACTCTGTCATAGTGACCATTGGGTTCTTGGTCACCTCCCTGACCAAGGCCCTTCTTCCACGATTGCTCAGTTTGGCTTGACGGCCAGCTCTAGGAAGAGTCTTGGTGGTTCTAAACTTCTTCCATTTATGGAGGCCACTGTGTTCTTGGGGACCTTCAAAGCTACAGAATATTTGTTAGTACCCTTCCCCAGATCTGTGCCTCGACACAATCCTGTCTCGGAGCTCTACGGACAATTCCTTCTACCTCATGGCTTGGTTTTTGCTCTGACATGCACTGTCCACTGTGGGACCTTTTATAGACAGGTGTGTACCTTTCCAAATCATGTCCAATCAATTGAATTTACCACAGGTGGACTACAATCAAGTTGTAAAAACATCTCAAGGATGATCAATGGAAACAGGATGCACCTGAGATCAATTTCGAGTCTCATAGCAAAGAGTCTAAATACATATGTTAATACGATTATTTTTTTATTTTTCTTGTAATACATTCACAAAAATGTTTAAAAAAAAGTGTTTTTGCTTTGTCATTATGGGGTATTGTGATGTCATTATGGGGTATTGTGATGTCATTATGGGGTATTGTGATGTCATTATGGGGTATTGTGATGTCATTATGGGGTATTGTGATGTCATTATGGGGTATTGTGATGTCATTATGGGGTATTGTGATGTCATTATGGGGTATTGTGATGTCATTATGGGGTATTGTGTGCAGATTGCTGAGGATTGTTGTTTATTTATCAATTTTAGAATAAAGCTGTAACGTAACATAATGTTGAAAAAGTCAAGGGGTCTGAATACTTTTGTCCAGGGCCCACCGGGGAACACCGGGGAACACGTAGTGGAACACGGATCCCTTTGGAACATTTTGGAGATGGACGAGCAATCAGGACCGTTGTAAAACGAGCCAAAACAAAACAGTCATTTGTATTCAGAGGTTATTTAGATCTTTTCCTTCCAAATTGGCTCTGACATGGTGTTCTTCTCTTCAACATTACTCTCTGTTTGCTCTCATCTACAGTAAGATACACTCCTGTATACACTCAGGAGAACAGGTGCTATCTACAACCTAAAAAGGGCTCTTTCCCAGAGAAGAACCCTTTGAAGAAAACCTTTTGGTTCCCGGTAGAACCCTAGGAATCTAAAAACGGAAACCAAAAACGGGGAAATAAAGAAACCTTTTGCCAAGAGTGTATCTGAAACACCTGTTCAATCCACCTGAAATAGTATGGCTGAAATAGCTCTTCCCATTTCCTGAACCTTCTGGTTCTGATGTGCATTTAGTCCAAGTAAAGCAGCTCACAGCCTAATATTCATCTGTGCTGCTTTCAGCTCCATGAGAGCCTTATAATATCACACACTACAGAGAGAGAGAGAGACAGGGAGGGAGGGAGACAGGGAGGGAGAGAGAGAGAGACAGGGAGGGAGAGAAAGAGACAGGGAGTAAGAGATGGAGAAAGAGAGAGAGAGACAGGGAGAGAGAGAGAGAGAGAGAGAGAGAGAGAGAGAGAGAGAGAGAGAGAGAGAGAGAGAGAGAGAGAGAGAGAGAGAGAGAGAGAGAGATAGAGAGAGAGAGAGAACATGGGGGTGCGTGGCTTGGAAGACCACCTGAGAAGACCATGATTGAACATTCAAACTACAGAAACGGAGAAGTAACCTGGAAAACATCAAAGGGAAGTTAGAAATCACAGATGGACCAACTGTTGATAAAACCCCACTAATCCACTTTCCCTATATAGTGGTACTACTATAGACCAGAGCCCTATTCCCTATATAGTGGTACTACTATAGACCAGAGCCCTATTCCCTATATAGTGGTACTACTATAGACCAGAGCCCTATTCCCTATATAGTGGTACTACTATAGACCAGAGCCCTATTCCCTATATAGTGTTACTACTATAGACCAGAGCCCTATTCCCTATATAGTGGTACTACTATAGACCAGAGCCCTATTCCCTATATAGTGGTACTACTATAGACCAGAGCCCTATACCCTATATAGTGGTACTACTATAGACCAGAGCCCTATTCCCTATATAGTGGTACTACTATAGACCAGAGCCCTATTCCCTATATAGTGGTACTACTATAGACCAGAGTCCTATTCCCTATATAGTGGTACTACTATAGACCAGAGCCCTATTCCCTATATAGTGGTACTACTATAGACCAGAGTCCTATTCCCTATATAGTGTACTACTATAGACCAGAGTCCTATTCCCTATATAGTGGTACTACTATAGACCAGAGCCCTATACCCTATATAGTGGTACTACTATAGACCAGAGCCCTATTCCCTATATAGTGGTACTACTATAGACCAGAGCCCTATTCCCTATATAGTGGTACTACTATAGACCAGAGCCCTATTCCCTGTATAGTGGTACTACTATAGACCAGAGCCCTATTCCCTATATAGTGGTACTACTATAGACCAGAGCCCTATTCCCTGTATAGTGGTACTACTATAGACCAGAGCCCTATTCCCTATATAGTGGTACTACTATAGACCAGAGCCCTATTCCCTATATAGTGGTACTACTATAGACCAGAGCCCTATTCCCTATATAGTGGTACTACTATAGACCAGAGCCCTATTCCCTATATAGTGGTACTACTATAGACCAGAGTCCTATTCCCTATATAGTGTACTATAGACCAGAGCCCTATTCCCTATATAGTGGTACTACTATAGACCAGAGCCCTATTCCCTATATAGTGGTACTACTATAGACCAGAGCCCTATTCCCTATATAGTGGTACTACTATAGACCAGAGCCCTATTCCCTATATAGTGGTACTACTATAGACCAGAGCCCTATTCCCTATATAGTGGTACTACTATAGACCAGAGCCCTATTCCCTATATAGTGGTACTACTATAGACCAGAGCCCTATTCCCTATATAGTGGTACTACTATAGACCAGAGCCCTATTCCCTATATAGTGGTACTACTATAGACCAGAGTCCTATTCCCTATATAGTGGTACTACTATAGACCAGAGTCCTATTCCCTATATAGTGGTACTACTATAGACCAGAGCCCTATTCCCTATATAGTGGTACTACTATAGACCAGAGCCCTATTCCCTATATAGTGGTACTACTATAGACCAGAGCCCTATTCCCTATATAGTGGTACTACTATAGACCAGAGCCCTATTCCCTATATAGTGGTACTACTATAGAGCAGAGCCCTATTCCCTATATAGTGGTACTACTATAGACCAGAGCCCTATTCCCTATATAGTGTACTATAGACCAGAGCCCTATTCCCTATATAGTGGTACTACTATAGACCAGAGCCCTATTCCCTATATAGTGGTACTACTATAGACCAGAGCCCTATTCCCTATATAGTGGTACTACTATAGACCAGAGTCCTATTCCCTATATAGTGGTACTACTATAGACCAGAGCCCTATTCCCTATATAGTGGTACTACTATAGACCAGAGCCCTATTCCCTATATAGTGGTACTACTATAGACCAGAGCCCTATTCCCTATATAGTATAATATAGACCAGAGCCCTATTCCCTATATAGTGGTACTACTATAGACCAGAGCCCTATTCCCTATATAGTGGTACTACTATAGACCAGAGCCCTATTCCCTATATAGTGGTACTACTATAGACCAGAGTCCTATTCCCTATATAGTGGTACTACTATAGACCAGAGCCCTATTCCCTATATAGTGGTACTACTATAGACCAGAGCCCTATTCCCTATATAGTGGTACTACTATAGACCAGAGCCCTATTCCCTATATAGTGGTACTACTATAGACCAGAGCCCTATTCCCTATGGAGTGGTACTACTATAGACCAGAGCCCTATTCCCTATATAGTGTACTACTATAGACCAGAGCTCTATTCCCTATATAGTGGTACTACTATAGACCAGAGCCCTATTCCCTATATAGTGGTACTACTATAGACCAGAGCCCTATTCCCTATATAGTGGTACTACTATAGACCAGAGGCCTATTCCCTATATAGTGTACTACTATAGACCAGAGCTCTATTCCCTATATAGTGGTACTACTATAGACCAGAGCCCTCTGCCCTATATAGTGGTACTACTATAGACCAGAGCCCTATTCCCTATATAGTGGTACTACTATAGACCAGAGCCCTATTCCCTATATAGTGGTACTACTATAGACCAGAGCCCTATTCCCTATATAGTACACTACTATAGACCAGAGCCCTATTCCCTATATAGTGGTACTACTATAGACCAAAGCCCTATACCCTATATAGTGGTACTACTATAGACCAGAGCCCTATTCCCTATATAGTGGTACTACTATAGACCAGAGCCCTATTCCCTATATAGTGGTACTACTATAGACCAGAGCCCTATTCCCTATATAGTGGTACTACTATAGACCAGAGCCCTATTCCCTATATAGTGGTACTACTATAGACCAGAGCTCTATTCCCTATATAGTGGTACTACTATAGACCAGAGCCCTATTCCCTATATAGTGGTACTACTATAGACCAGAGCCCTATTCCCTATATAGTGGTACTACTATAGACCAGAGCCCTATTCCCTATATAGTGGTACTACTATAGACCAGAGCCCTATTCCCTATATAGTGGTACTACTATAGACCAGAGCCCTATTCCCTATATAGTGGTACTACTATAGACCAGGGCCCTATTCCCTATATAGTGGTACTACTATAGACCAGAGCCCTATTCCCTATATAGTGGTACTACTATAGACCAGAGCCCTATTCCCTATATAGTGGTACTACTATAGACCAGAGCCCTATTCCCTATATAGTGGTACTACTATAGACCAGGGCCCTATTCCCTATATAGTGGTACTACTATAGACCAGGGCCCTATTCCCTATATAGTGGTACTACTATAGACCAGAGCCCTATTCCCTATATAGTGGTACTACTATAGACCAGAGCCCTATTCCCTTTATAGTGGTACTACTATAGACCAGAGTCCTATTCCCTATATAGTGGTACTACTATAGACCAGAGCCCTATTCCCTATATAGTGGTACTACTATAGACCAGAGCCCTATTCCCTATATAGTGGTACTACTATAGACCAGAGCCCTATTCCCTATATAGTGTACTATAGACCAGAGCCCTATTCCCTATATAGTGGTACTACTATAGACCAGAGCCCTATTCCCTATATAGTGGTACTACTATAGACCAGAGCCCTATTCCCTATATAGTGTTACTACTATAGACCAGAGCCCTATTCCCTATATAGTGGTACTACTATAGACCAGGGCCCTATTCCCTATATAGTGGTACTACTATAGACCAGAGTCCTATTCCCTATATAGTGGTACTACTATAGACCAGAGCCCTATTCCCTATATAGTGGTACTACTATAGACCAGAGCCCTATTCCCTATATAGGGACTACTATAGACCAGAGTCCTATTCCCTATATAGTGGTACTACTATAGACTAGAGCCCTATTCCCTATATAGTGTACTACTATAGACCAGAGCTCTATTCCCTATATAGTGGTACTACTATAGACCAGAGCCCTATTCCCTATATAGTGGTACTACTATAGACCAGAGCCCTATTCCCTATATAGTGGTACTACTATAGACCAGAGGCCTATTCCCTATATAGTGTACTACTATAGACCAGAGCTCTATTCCCTATATAGTGGTACTACTATAGACCAGAGCCCTCTGCCCTATATAGTGGTACTACTATAGACCAGAGCCCTATTCCCTATATAGTGGTACTACTATAGACCAGAGCCCTATTCCCTATATAGTGGTACTACTATAGACCAGAGCCCTATTCCCTATATAGTACACTACTATAGACCAGAGCCCTATTCCCTATATAGTGGTACTACTATAGACCAGAGCCCTATACCCTATATAGTGGTACTACTATAGACCAGAGCCCTATTCCCTATATAGTGGTACTACTATAGACCAGAGCCCTATTCCCTATATAGTGGTACTACTATAGACCAGAGCCCTATTCCCTATATAGTGGTACTACTATAGACCAGAGCCCTATTCCCTATATAGTGGTACTACTATAGACCAGAGCTCTATTCCCTATATAGTGGTACTACTATAGACCAGAGCCCTATTCCCTATATAGTGGTACTACTATAGACCAGAGCCCTATTCCCTATATAGTGGTACTACTATAGACCAGAGCCCTATTCCCTATATAGTGGTACTACTATAGACCAGAGCCCTATTCCCTATATAGTGGTACTACTATAGACCAGAGCCCTATTCCCTATATAGTGGTACTACTATAGACCAGGGCCCTATTCCCTATATAGTGGTACTACTATAGACCAGAGCCCTATTCCCTATATAGTGGTACTACTATAGACCAGAGCCCTATTCCCTATATAGTGGTACTACTATAGACCAGAGCCCTATTCCCTATATAGTGGTACTACTATAGACCAGGGCCCTATTCCCTATATAGTGGTACTACTATAGACCAGGGCCCTATTCCCTATATAGTGGTACTACTATAGACCAGAGCCCTATTCCCTATATAGTGGTACTACTATAGACCAGAGCCCTATTCCCTATATAGTGGTACTACTATAGACCAGAGCCCTATTCCCTATATAGTGGTACTACTATAGACCAGGGCCCTATTCCCTATATAGTGGTACTACTATAGACCAGAGCCCTATTCCCTATATAGTGGTACTACTATAGACCAGAGCCCTATTCCCTATATAGTGGTACTACTATAGACCAGAGCCCTATTCCCTATATAGTGGTACTACTATAGACCAGAGCCCTATTCCCTATATAGTGGTACTACTATAGACCAGAGCCCTATTCCCTATATAGTGTTACTACTATAGACCAGAGCCCTATTCCCTATATAGTGGTACTACTATAGACCAGGGCCCTATTCCCTATATAGTGGTACTACTATAGACCAGAGTCCTATTCCCTATATAGTGGTACTACTATAGACCAGAGCCCTATTCCCTATATAGTGGTACTACTATAGACCAGAGCCCTATTCCCTATATAGGGACTACTATAGACCAGAGTCCTATTCCCTATATAGTGTTACTACTATAGACCAGAGCCCTATTCCCTATATAGTGGTACTACTATAGACCAGAGCCCTATTCCCTATATAGTGGTACTACTATAGACCAGAGCCCTATTCCCTATATAGTGTACTATAGACCAGAGCCCTATTCCCTATATAGTGTACTACTATAGACCAGAGCCCTATTCCCTATATAGTGGTACTACTATAGACCAGAGCCCTATTCCCTATATAGTGTACTATAGACCAGAGCCCTATTCCCTATATAGTGGTACTACTATAGACCAGAGCCCTATTCCCTATATAGTGGTACTACTATAGACCAGAGCCCTATTCCCTATATAGTGGTACTACTATAGACCAGAGCCCTATTCCCTATATAGTGGTACTACTATAGACCAGAGCCCTATTCCCTATATAGTGGTACTACTATAGACCAGAGCCCTATTCCTTATATAGTGGTACTACTATAGACCAGAGCCCTATTCCCTATATAGTGGTACTACTATAGACCAGAGCCCTATTCCCTATATAGTGGTACTACTATAGACCAGAGCCCTATTCCCTATATAGTGTACTACTATAGACCAGAGCCCTATTCCCTATATAGTGTACTACTATAGACCAGAGCCCTATACCCTATATAGTGTACTACTATAGACCAGAGCCCTATTCCCTATATAGTGGTACTACTATAGACCAGGGCCCTATTCCCTATATAGTGGTACTACTATAGACCAGAGCCCTATTCCCTATATAGTGGTACTACTATAGACCAGAGCCCTATTCCCTATATAGTGGTACTACTATAGACCAGAGCCCTATTCCCTATATAGTGGTACTACTATAGACCAGGGCCCTATTCCCTATATAGTGGTACTACTATAGACCAGAGCCCTATTCCCTATATAGTGGTACTACTATAGACCAGAGCCCTATTCCCTATATAGTGGTACTACTATAGACCAGAGCCCTATTCCCTATATAGTGGTACTACTATAGACCAGGGCCCTATTCCCTATATAGTGGTACTACTATAGACCAGGGCCCTATTCCCTATATAGTGGTACTACTATAGACCAGAGCCCTATTCCCTATATAGTGGTACTACTATAGACCAGAGCCCTATTCCCTATATAGTGGTACTACTATAGACCAGAGCCCTATTCCCTATATAGTGGTACTACTATAGACCAGAGCCCTATTCCCTATATAGTGGTACTACTATAGACCAGAGCCCTATTCCCTATATAGTGTTACTACTATAGACCAGAGCCCTATTCCCTATATAGTGGTACTACTATAGACCAGGGCCCTATTCCCTATATAGTGGTACTACTATAGACCAGAGTCCTATTCCCTATATAGTGGTACTACTATAGACCAGAGCCCTATTCCCTATATAGTGGTACTACTATAGACCAGAGCCCTATTCCCTATATAGTGGTACTACTATAGACCAGAGCCCTATTCCCTATATAGTGGTACTACTATAGACCAGAGCCCTATTCCCTATATAGTGGTACTACTATAGACCAGAGCCCTATTCCCTATATAGTGGTACTACTATAGACCAGAGCCTTATTCCCTATATAGTGGTACTACTATAGACCAGAACCCTATTCCCTATATAGGGACTACTATAGACCAGAGTCCTATTCCCTATATAGTGGTACTACTATAGACCAGAGCCCTATTCCCTATATAGTGGTACTACTATAGACCAGAGCCCTATTCCCTATATAGTGGTACTACTATAGACCAGAGCCCTATTCCCTATATAGTGTACTATAGACCAGAGCCCTATTCCCTATATAGTGTACTACTATAGACCAGAGCCCTATTCCCTATATAGTGGTACTACTATAGACCAGAGCCCTATTCCCTATATAGTGTACTATAGACCAGAGCCCTATTCCCTATATAGTGGTACTACTATAGACCAGAGCCCTATTCCCTATATAGTGGTACTACTATAGACCAGAGCCCTATTCCCTATATAGTGGTACTACTATAGACCAGAGCCCTATTCCCTATATAGTGGTACTACTATAGACCAGAGCCCTATTCCCTATATAGTGGTACTACTATAGACCAGAGCCCTATTCCCTATATAGTGGTACTACTATAGACCAGAGCCCTATTCCCTATATAGTGGTACTACTATAGACCAGAGCCCTATTCCCTATATAGTGTACTACTATAGACCAGAGCCCTATACCCTATATAGTGTACTACTATAGACCAGAGCCCTATTCCCTATATAGTGGTACTACTATAGACCAGGGCCCTATTCCCTATATAGTGGTACTACTATAGACCAGAGCCCTATTCCCTATATAGTGGTACTACTATAGACCAGAGCCCTATTCCCTATATAGTGGTACTACTATAGACCAGAGCCCTATTCCCTATATAGTGGTACTACTATAGACCAGGGCCCTATTCCCTATATAGTGGTACTACTATAGACCAGAGCCCTATTCCCTATATAGTGGTACTACTATAGACCAGAATCCTATTCCCTATATAGTGGTACTACTATAGACCAGAGCCCTATTCCCTATATAGTGGTACTACTATAGACCAGGGCCCTATTCCCTATATAGTGGTACTACTATAGACCAGGGCCCTATTCCCTATATAGTGGTACTACTATAGACCAGAGCCCTATTCCCTATATAGTGGTACTACTATAGACCAGAGCCCTATTCCCTATATAGTGGTACTACTATAGACCAGAGCCCTATTCCCTATATAGTGGTACTACTATAGACCAGAGCCCTATTCCCTATATAGTGTTACTACTATAGACCAGAGCCCTATTCCCTATATAGTGGTACTACTATAGACCAGGGCCCTATTCCCTATATAGTGGTACTACTATAGACCAGAGTCCTATTCCCTATATAGTGGTACTACTATAGACCAGAGCCCTATTCCCTATATAGTGGTACTACTATAGACCAGAGCCCTATTCCCTATATAGGGACTACTATAGACCAGAGTCCTATTCCCTATATAGTGGTACTACTATAGACCAGAGCCCTATTCCCTATATAGTGGTACTACTATAGACCAGAGCCCTATTCCCTATATAGTGGTACTACTATAGACCAGAGCCCTATTCCCTATATAGTGTACTATAGACCAGAGCCCTATTCCCTATATAGTGTACTACTATAGACCAGAGCCCTATTCCCTATATAGTGGTACTACTATAGACCAGAGCCCTATTCCCTATATAGTGTACTATAGACCAGAGCCCTATTCCCTATATAGTGGTACTACTATAGACCAGAGCCCTATTCCCTATATAGTGGTACTACTATAGACCAGAGCCCTATTCCCTATATAGTGGTACTACTATAGACCAGAGCCCTATTCCCTATATAGTGGTACTACTATAGACCAGAGCCCTATTCCCTATATAGTGGTACTACTATAGACCAGAGCCCTATTCCCTATATAGTGGTACTACTATAGACCAGAGCCCTATTCCCTATATAGTGTACTACTATAGACCAGAGCCCTATTCCCTATATAGTGTACTACTATAGACCAGAGCCCTATACCCTATATAGTGTACTACTATAGACCAGAGCCCTATTCCCTATATAGTGGTACTACTATAGACCAGAGCCCTATTCCCTATATAGTGGTACTACTATAGACCAGAGCCCTATTCCCTATATAGTGGTACTACTATAGACCAGAGCCCTATTCCCTATATAGTGTACTACTATAGACCAGAGCCCTATTCCCTTTATAGTGTACTACTATAGACCAGAGCCCTATACCCTATATAGTGTACTACTATAGACCAGAGCCCTATTCCCTATATAGTGGTACTACTATAGACCAGAGCCCTATTCCCTATATAGTGGTACTACTATAGACCAGAGCCCTATTCCCTATATAGTGTACTATAGACCAGAGCCCTATTCCCTATATAGTGGTACTACTATAGACCAGAGCCCTATTCCCTATATAGTGGTACTACTATAGACCAGAGCCCTATTCCCTATATAGTGGTACTACTATAGACCAGAGCCCTATTCCCTATATAGTGGTACTACTATAGACCAGAGCCCTATTCCCTATATAGTGGTACTACTATAGACCAGAGCCCTATTCCCTATATAGTGGTACTACTATAGACCAGAGCCCTATTCCCTATATAGTGTACTACTATAGACCAGAGCCCTATTCCCTATATAGTGTACTACTATAGACCAGAGCCCTATACCCTATATAGTGTACTACTATAGACCAGAGCCCTATTCCCTATATAGTGGTACTACTATAGACCAGAGCCCTATTCCCTATATAGTGGTACTACTATAGACCAGAGCCCTATTCCCTATATAGTGGTACTACTATAGACCAGAGCCCTATTCCCTATATAGTGTACTACTATAGACCAGAGCCCTATTCCCTATATAGTGTACTACTATAGACCAGAGCCCTATACCCTATATAGTGTACTACTATAGACCAGAGCCCTATTCCCTATATAGTGGTACTACTATAGACCAGAGCCCTATTCCCTATATAGTGGTACTACTATAGACCAGGGCCCTATATAGTGGTACTACTATAGACCAGAGCCCTATTCCTTATATAGTGGTACTACTATAGACCAGAGCCCTATCCCCTATATAGTGGTACTACTATAGACCAGAGCCCTATTCCCTATATAGTGGTACTACTATAGACCAGAGCCCTATTCCCTATATAGTGGTACTACTATAGACCAGAGTCCTATTCCCTATATAGTGGTACTACTATAGACCAGAGGCCTATTCCCTATATAGTGGTACTACTATAGACCAGAGCCCTATTCCCTATATAGTGGTACTACTATAGACCAGAACCCTATTCCCTATATAGTGGTACTACTATAGACCAGAGCCCTATTCCCTATATAGTGGTACTACTATAGACCAGAGCCCTATTCCCTATATAGTGGTACTACTATAGACCAGAGCCCTATTCCCTATATAGTGGTACTACTATAGACCAGAGTCCTATTCCCTATATAGTGTACTATAGACCAGAGCCCTATTCCCTGTATAGTGGTACTACTATAGACCAGAGCCCTATTCCCTATATAGTGGTACTACTATAGACCAGAGCCCTATTCCCTATATAGTGGTACTACTATAGACCAGAGCCCTATTCCCTATATAGTGGTACTACTATAGACCAGAGCCCTATTCCCTATATAGTGGTACTACTATAGACCAGAGCCCTATTCCCTATATAGTGTACTATAGACCAGAGCCCTATTCCCTATATAGTGGTACTACTATAGACCAGAGCCCTATTCCCTATATAGTGGTACTACTATAGACCAGAGCCCTATTCCCTATATAGTGGTACTACTATAGACCAGAGTCCTATTCCCTATATAGTGGTACTACTATAGACCAGAGCCCTATTCCCTATATAGTGGTACTACTATAGACCAGAGCCCTATTCCCTATATAGTGGTACTACTATAGACCAGAGCCCTATTCCCTATATAGTGTACTATAGACCAGAGCCCTATTCCCTATATAGTGGTACTAATATAGACCAGAGCCCTATTCCCTATATAGTGGTACTACTATAGACCAGAGCCCTATTCCCTATATAGTGGTACTACTATAGACCAGAGTCCTATTCCCTATATAGTGGTACTACTATAGACCAGAGCCCTATTCCCTATATAGTGGTACTACTATAGACCAGAGCCCTATTCCCTATATAGTGGTACTACTATAGACCAGAGCCCTATTCCCTATATAGTGGTACTACTATAGACCAGAGCCCTATTCCCTATATAGTGGTACTACTATAGACCAGAGCCCTATTCCCTATATAGTGTACTACTATAGACCAGAGCTCTATTCCCTATATAGTGGTACTACTATAGACCAGAGCCCTATTCCCTATATAGTGGTACTACTATAGACCAGAGCCCTATTCCCTATATAGTGGTACTACTATAGACCAGAGGCCTATTCCCTATATAGTGTACTACTATAGACCAGAGCTCTATTCCCTATATAGTGGTACTACTATAGACCAGAGCCCTATTCCCTATATAGTGGTACTACTATAGACCAGAGCCCTATTCCCTATATAGTGGTACTACTATAGACCAGAGCCCTATTCCCTATATAGTGGTACTACTATAGACCAGAGCCCTATTCCCTATATAGTACACTACTATAGACCAGAGCCCTATTCCCTATATAGTGTACTACTATAGACCAGAGCCCTATTCCCTATATAGTGGTACTACTATAGACCAGAGCCCTATACCCTATATAGTGGTACTACTATAGACCAGAGCCCTATTCCCTATATAGTGGTACTACTATAGACCAGAGCCCTATTCCCTATATAGTGGTACTACTATAGACCAGAGCCCTATTCCCTATATAGTGGTACTACTATAGACCAGAGCCCTATTCCCTATATAGTGGTACTACTATAGACCAGAGCTCTATTCCCTATATAGTGGTACTACTATAGACCAGAGCCCTATTCCCTATATAGTGGTACTACTATAGACCAGAGCCCTATTCCCTATATAGTGGTACTACTATAGACCAGAGCCCTATTCCCTATATAGTGGTACTACTATAGACCAGAGCCCTATTCCCTATATAGTGGTACTACTATAGACCAGAGCCCTATTCCCTATATAGTGGTACTACTATAGACCAGGGCCCTATTCCCTAAGTTGCTCTGGATAAGAGCGTCTGCTAAATGACTTAAATGTAAATGTAAATGTAGTGGTACTACTATAGACCAGAGCCCTATTCCCTATATAGTGGTACTACTATAGACCAGAGCCCTATTCCCTATATAGTGGTACTACTATAGACCAGAGCCCTATTCCCTATATAGTGGTACTACTATAGACCAGGGCCCTATTCCCTATATAGTGGTACTACTATAGACCAGGGCCCTATTCCCTATATAGTGGTACTACTATAGACCAGAGCCCTATTCCCTATATAGTGGTACTACTATAGACCAGAGCCCTATTCCCTATATAGTGGTACTACTATAGACCAGAGCCCTATTCCCTATATAGTGGTACTACTATAGACCAGAGCCCTATTCCCTATATAGTGGTACTACTATAGACCAGAGCCCTATTCCCTATATAGTGTTACTACTATAGACCAGAGCCCTATTCCCTATATAGTGGTACTACTATAGACCAGGGCCCTATTCCCTATATAGTGGTACTACTATAGACCAGAGTCCTATTCCCTATATAGTGGTACTACTATTGACCAGAGCCCTTTTCCCTATATAGTGGTACTACTATAGACCAGAGCCCTATTCCCTATATAGGGACTACTATAGACCAGAGTCCTTTTCCCTATATAGTGGTACTACTATAGACCAGAGCCCTATTCCCTATATAGTGGTACTACTATAGACCAGAGCCCTATTCCCTATATAGTGGTACTACTATAGACCAGAGCCCTATTCCCTATATAGTGGTACTACTATAGACCAGGGCACTATTCCCTATATAGTGGTACTACTATAGACCAGAGCCCTATTCCCAATATAGTGGTACTACTATAGACCAGAGCCCTATTCCCTATATAGTGGTACTACTATAGACCAGAGCCCTATTCCCTATATAGTGGTACTACTATAGACCAGAGCCCTATTCCCTATATAGTGGTACTACTATAGACCAGAGCCCTATTCCCTATATAGTGTACTATAGACCAGAGCCCTATTCCCTATATAGTGGTACTACTATAGACCAGGGCCCTATTCCCTATATAGTGTACTATAGACCAGAGCCCTATTCCCTATATAGTGGTACTACTATAGACCAGAGCCCTATTCCCTATATAGTGGTACTACTATAGACCAGAGCCCTATTCCCTATATAGTGGTACTACTATAGACCAGAGCCCTATTCCCTATATAGTGGTACTACTATAGACCAGAGCTCTATTCCCTATATAGTGGTACTACTATAGACCAGAGCCCTATTCCCTATATAGTGGTACTACTATAGACAAGAGCCCTATTCCCTATATAGTGGTACTACTATAGACCAGAGCCCTATTCCCTATATAGTGGTACTACTATAGACCAGAGCCCTATTCCCTATATAGTGGTACTACTATAGACCAGAGCCCTATTCCCTATATAGTGGTACTACTATAGACCAGGGCCCTATTCCCTAAGTTGCTCTGGATAAGAGCGTCTGCTAAATGACTTAAATGTAAATGTAAATGTAGTGGTACTACTATAGACCAGAGCCCTATTCCCTATATAGTGGTACTACTATAGACCAGAGCCCTATTCCCTATATAGTGGTACTACTATAGACCAGAGCCCTATTCCCTATATAGTGGTACTACTATAGACCAGGGCCCTATTCCCTATATAGTGGTACTACTATAGACCAGGGCCCTATTCCCTATATAGTGGTACTACTATAGACCAGAGCCCTATTCCCTATATAGTGGTACTACTATAGACCAGAGCCCTATTCCCTATATAGTGGTACTACTATAGACCAGAGCCCTATTCCCTATATAGTGGTACTACTATAGACCAGAGCCCTATTCCCTATATAGTGGTACTACTATAGACCAGAGCCCTATTCCCTATATAGTGTTACTACTATAGACCAGAGCCCTATTCCCTATATAGTGGTACTACTATAGACCAGGGCCCTATTCCCTATATAGTGGTACTACTATAGACCAGAGTCCTATTCCCTATATAGTGGTACTACTATTGACCAGATCCCTTTTCCCTATATAGTGGTACTACTATAGACCAGAGCCCTATTCCCTATATAGGGACTACTATAGACCAGAGTCCTTTTCCCTATATAGTGGTACTACTATAGACCAGAGCCCTATTCCCTATATAGTGGTACTACTATAGACCAGAGCCCTATTCCCTATATAGTGGTACTACTATAGACCAGAGCCCTATTCCCTATATAGTGGTACTACTATAGACCATGGCCCTATTCCCTATATAGTGGTACTACTATAGACCAGAGCCCTATTCCCAATATAGTGGTACTACTATAGACCAGAGCCCTATTCCCTATATAGTGGTACTACTATAGACCAGAGCCCTATTCCCTATATAGTGGTACTACTATAGACCAGAGCCCTATTCCCTATATAGTGGTACTACTATAGACCAGAGCCCTATTCCCTATATAGTGTACTATAGACCAGAGCCCTATTCCCTATATAGTGGTACTACTATAGACCAGGGCCCTATTCCCTATATAGTGTACTATAGACCAGAGCCCTATTCCCTATATAGTGGTACTACTATAGACCAGAGCCCTATTCCCTATATAGTGGTACTACTATAGACCAGAGCCCTATTCCCTATATAGTGGTACTACTATAGACCAGAGCCCTATTCCCTATATAGTGTACTATAGACCAGAGCCCTATTCCCTATATAGTGGTACTACTATAGACCAGAGCCCTATTCCCTATATAGTGGTACTACTATAGACCAGAGCCCTATTCCCTATATAGTGGTACTACTATAGACCAGAGCCCTATTCCCTATATAGTGTACTAAAGACCAGAGCCCTATTCCCTATATAGTGGTACTACTATAGACCAGAGCCCTATTCCCTATATAGTGGTACTACTATAGACCAGAGCCCTATTCCCTATATAGTGGTACTACTATAGACCAGAGCCCTATTCCCTATATAGTGGTACTACTATAGACCAGAGCCCTATACCCTATATAGTGGTACTACTATAGACCAGAGCCCTATTCCCTATATAGTGGTACTACTATAGACCAGAGCCCTATTCCCTATATAGTGGTACTACTATAGACCAGAGCCCTATTCCCTATATAGTGGTACTACTATAGACCAGGGCCCTATTCCCTATATAGTGGTACTACTATAGACCAGAGCCCTATTCCCTATATAGTGGTACTACTATAGACCAGAGCCCTATTCCCTATATAGTGGTACTACTATAGACCAGAGTCCTATTCCCTATATAGTGGTACTACTATAGACCAGAGCCCTATTCCCTATATAGTGGTACTACTATAGACCAGGGCCCTATTCCCTATATAGTGTACTATAGACCAGGGCCCTATTCCCTATATAGTGTACTATAGACCAGGGCCCTATTCCCTATATAGTGGTACTACTATAGACCAGAGCCCTATTCCCTATATAGTGGTACTACTATAGACCAGAGCCCTATTCCCTATATAGTGGTACTACTATAGACCAGAGCCCTATTCCCTATATAGTGTACTATAGACCAGAGCCCTATTCCCTATATAGTGGTACTACTATAGACCAGAGCCCTATTCCCTATATAGTGTACTATAGACCAGAGCCCTATTCCCTATATAGTGGTACTACTATAGACCAGAGCCCTATTCCCTATATAGTGGTACTACTATAGACCAGAGCCCTATTCCCTATATAGTGGTACTACTATAGACCAGAGCCCTATTCCCTATATAGTGGTACTACTATAGACCAGAGCCCTATTCCCTATATAGTGTACTATAGACCAGAGCCCTATTCCCTATATAGTGGTACTACTATAGACCAGAGCCCTATTCCCTATATAGTGGTACTACTATAGACCAGAGCCCTATTCCCTATATAGTGGTACTACTATAGACCAGAGCCCTATTCCCTATATAGTGTACTATAGACCAGAGCCCTATTCCCTATATAGTGGTACTACTATAGACCAGAGCCCTATTCCCTATATAGTGGTACTACTATAGACCAGAGCCCTATTCCCTATATAGTGGTACTACTATAGACCAGAGCCCTATTCCCTATATAGTGGTACTACTATAGACCAGAGCCCTATTCCCTATATAGTGTACTATAGACCAGAGCCCTATTCCCTATATAGTGGTACTACTATAGACCAGAGCCCTATTCCCTATATAGTGGTACTACTATAGACCAGAGCCCTATACCCTATATAGTGGTACTACTATAGACCAGAGCCCTATTCCCTATATAGTGGTACTACTATAGACCAGAGCCCTATTCCCTATATAGTGGTACTACTATAGACCAGAGCCCTATTCCCTATATAGTGGTACTACTATAGACCAGGGCCCTATTCCCTATATAGTGGTACTACTATAGACCAGAGCCCTATTCCCTATATAGTGGTACTACTATAGACCAGAGCCCTATTCCCTATATAGTGGTACTACTATAGACCAGAGTCCTATTCCCTATATAGTGGTACTACTATAGACCAGAGCCCTATTCCCTATATAGTGGTACTACTATAGACCAGGGCCCTATTCCCTATATAGTGTACTATAGACCAGGGCCCTATTCCCTATATAGTGTACTATAGACCAGAGCCCTATTCCCTATATAGTGGTACTACTATAGACCAGAGCCCTATTCCCTATATAGTGGTACTACTATAGACCAGGGCCCTATTCCCTATATAGTGTACTATAGACCAGAGCCCTATTCCCTATATAGTGTACTATAGACCAGAGCCCTATTCCCTATATAGTGTACTATAGACCAGAGCCCTATTCCCTATATAGTGTACTATAGACCAGAGCCCTATTCCCTATATAGTGTACTATAGACCAGAGCCCTATTCCCTATATAGTGGTACTACTATAGACCAGAGCCCTATTCCCTATATAGTGTACTATAGACCAGAGCCCTATTCCCTATATAGTGGTACTACTATAGACCAGAGCCCTATTCCCTATATAGTGGTACTACTATAGACCAGAGCCCTATTCCCTATATAGTGGTACTACTATAGACCAGAGCCCTATTCCCTATATAGTGGTACTACTATAGACCAGAGCCCTATTCCCTATATAGTGGTACTACTATAGACCAGAGCCCTATTCCCTATATAGTGGTACTACTATAGACCAGAGCCCTATTCCCTATATAGTGGTACTACTATAGACCAGAGCCCTATTCCCTATATAGTGGTACTACTATAGACCAGAGCCCTATTCCCTATATAGTGTACTATAGACCAGAGCCCTATTCCCTATATAGTGGTACTACTATAGACCAGAGCCCTATTCCCTATATAGTGGTACTACTATAGACCAGAGCCCTATTCCCTATATAGTGGTACTACTATAGACCAGAGCCCTATTCCCTATATAGTGTACTATAGACCAGAGCCCTATTCCCTATATAGTGGTACTACTATAGACCAGAGCCCTATTCCCTATATAGTGGTACTACTATAGACCAGAGCCCTATTCCCTATATAGTGGTACTACTATAGACCAGAGCCCTATTCCCTATATAGTGGTACTACTATAGACCAGAGCCCTATTCCCTATATAGTGTACTATAGACCAGAGCCCTATTCCCTATATAGTGGTACTACTATAGACCAGAGCCCTATTCCCTATATAGTGGTACTACTATAGACCAGAGCCCTATACCCTATATAGTGGTACTACTATAGACCAGAGCCCTATTCCCTATATAGTGGTACTACTATAGACCAGAGCCCTATTCCCTATATAGTGGTACTACTATAGACCAGAGCCCTATTCCCTATATAGTGGTACTACTATAGACCAGGGCCCTATTCCCTATATAGTGGTACTACTATAGACCAGAGCCCTATTCCCTATATAGTGGTACTACTATAGACCAGAGCCCTATTCCCTATATAGTGGTACTACTATAGACCAGAGTCCTATTCCCTATATAGTGGTACTACTATAGACCAGAGCCCTATTCCCTATATAGTGGTACTACTATAGACCAGGGCCCTATTCCCTATATAGTGTACTATAGACCAGGGCCCTATTCCCTATATAGTGTACTATAGACCAGAGCCCTATTCCCTATATAGTGGTACTACTATAGACCAGAGCCCTATTCCCTATATAGTGGTACTACTATAGACCAGGGCCCTATTCCCTATATAGTGTACTATAGACCAGAGCCCTATTCCCTATATAGTGTACTATAGACCAGAGCCCTATTCCCTATATAGTGTACTATAGACCAGAGCCCTATTCCCTATATAGTGTACTATAGACCAGAGCCCTATTCCCTATATAGTGTACTATAGACCAGAGCCCTATTCCCTATATAGTGGTACTACTATAGACCAGAGCCCTATTCCCTATATAGTGTACTATAGACCAGAGCCCTATTCCCTATATAGTGGTACTACTATAGACCAGAGCCCTATTCCCTATATAGTGGTACTACTATAGACCAGAGCCCTATTCCCTATATAGTGGTACTACTATAGACCAGAGCCCTATTCCCTATATAGTGGTACTACTATAGACCAGAGCCCTATTCCCTATATAGTGGTACTACTATAGACCAGGGCCCTATTCCCTATATAGTGTACTATAGACCAGAGCCCTATTCCCTATATAGTGGTACTACTATAGACCAGAGCCCTATTCCCTATATAGTGGTACTACTATAGACCAGAGCCCTATTCCCTATATAGTGGTACTACTATAGACCAGAGCCCTATTCCCTATATAGTGGTACTACTATAGACCAGAGCCCTATTCCCTATATAGTGGTACTACTATAGACCAGAGCCCTATTCCCTATATAGTGTACTATAGACCAGAGCCCTATTCCCTATATAGTGGTACTACTATAGACCAGAGCCCTATTCCCTATATAGTGGTACTACTATAGACCAGAGCCCTATTCCCTATATAGTGGTACTACTATAGACCAGAGCCCTATTCCCTATATAGTGGTACTACTATAGACCAGAGCCCTATTCCCTATATAGTGTACTATAGACCAGAGCCCTATTCCCTATATAGTGGTACTACTATAGACCAGAGCCCTATTCCCTATATAGTGGTACTACTATAGACCAGAGCCCTATTCCCTATATAGTGGTACTACTATAGACCAGAGCCCTATTCCCTATATAGTGTACTATAGACCAGAGCCCTATTCCCTATATAGTGGTACTACTATAGACCAGAGCCCTATTCCCTATATAGTGGTACTACTATAGACCAGAGCCCTATTCCCTATATAGTGGTACTACTATAGACCAGAGCCCTATTCCCTATATAGTGGTACTACTATAGACCAGAGCCCTATTCCCTATATAGTGTACTATAGACCAGAGCCCTATTCCCTATATAGTGGTACTACTATAGACCAGAGCCCTATTCCCTATATAGTGGTACTACTATAGACCAGAGCCCTATACCCTATATAGTGGTACTACTATAGACCAGAGCCCTATTCCCTATATAGTGGTACTACTATAGACCAGAGCCCTATTCCCTATATAGTGGTACTACTATAGACCAGAGCCCTATTCCCTATATAGTGGTACTACTATAGACCAGGGCCCTATTCCCTATATAGTGGTACTACTATAGACCAGAGCCCTATTCCCTATATAGTGGTACTACTATAGACCAGAGCCCTATTCCCTATATAGTGGTACTACTATAGACCAGAGTCCTATTCCCTATATAGTGGTACTACTATAGACCAGAGCCCTATTCCCTATATAGTGGTACTACTATAGACCAGGGCCCTATTCCCTATATAGTGGTACTACTATAGACCAGGGCCCTATTCCCTATATAGTGGTACTACTATAGACCAGAGCCCTATTCCCTATATAGTGGTACTACTATAGACCAGAGCCCTATTCCCTATATAGTGGTACTACTATAGACCAGGGCCCTATTCCCTATATAGTGGTACTACTATAGACCAGAGCCCTATTCCCTATATAGTGTACTATAGACCAGAGCCCTATTCCCTATATAGTGTACTATAGACCAGAGCCCTATTCCCTATATAGTGTACTATAGACCAGAGCCCTATTCCCTATATAGTGTACTATAGACCAGAGCCCTATTCCCTATATAGTGGTACTACTATAGACCAGAGCCCTATTCCCTATATAGTGTACTATAGACCAGAGCCCTATTCCCTATATAGTGGTACTACTATAGACCAGAGCCCTATTCCCTATATAGTGGTACTACTATAGACCAGAGCCCTATTCCCTATATAGTGGTACTACTATAGACCAGAGCCCTATTCCCTATATAGTGGTACTACTATAGACCAGAGCCCTATTCCCTATATAGTGGTACTACTATAGACCAGGGCCCTATTCCCTATATAGTGTACTATAGACCAGAGCCCTATTCCCTATATAGTGGTACTACTATAGACCAGAGCCCTATTCCCTATATAGTGGTACTACTATAGACCAGAGCCCTATTCCCTATATAGTGGTACTACTATAGACCAGAGCCCTATTCCCTATATAGTGGTACTACTATAGACCAGAGCCCTATTCCCTATATAGTGGTACTACTATAGACCAGAGCCCTATTCCCTATATAGTGTACTATAGACCAGAGCCCTATTCCCTATATAGTGGTACTACTATAGACCAGAGCCCTATTCCCTATATAGTGGTACTACTATAGACCAGAGCCCTATACCCTATATAGTGGTACTACTATAGACCAGAGCCCTATTCCCTATATAGTGGTACTACTATAGACCAGAGCCCTATTCCCTATATAGTGGTACTACTATAGACCAGAGCCCTATTCCCTATATAGTGGTACTACTATAGACCAGGGCCCTATTCCCTATATAGTGGTACTACTATAGACCAGAGCCCTATTCCCTATATAGTGGTACTACTATAGACCAGAGCCCTATTCCCTATATAGTGGTACTACTATAGACCAGAGTCCTATTCCCTATATAGTGGTACTACTATAGACCAGAGCCCTATTCCCTATATAGTGGTACTACTATAGACCAGGGCCCTATTCCCTATATAGTGTACTATAGACCAGGGCCCTATTCCCTATATAGTGTACTATAGACCAGGGCCCTATTCCCTATATAGTGGTACTACTATAGACCAGAGCCCTATTCCCTATATAGTGGTACTACTATAGACCAGGGCCCTATTCCCTATATAGTGTACTATAGACCAGAGCCCTATTCCCTATATAGTGTACTATAGACCAGAGCCCTATTCCCTATATAGTGTACTATAGACCAGAGCCCTATTCCCTATATAGTGTACTATAGACCAGAGCCCTATTCCCTATATAGTGGTACTACTATAGACCAGAGCCCTATTCCCTATATAGTGTACTATAGACCAGAGCCCTATTCCCTATATAGTGGTACTACTATAGACCAGAGCCCTATTCCCTATATAGTGGTACTACTATAGACCAGAGCCCTATTCCCTATATAGTGGTACTACTATAGACCAGAGCCCTATTCCCTATATAGTGGTACTACTATAGACCAGAGCCCTATTCCCTATATAGTGGTACTACTATAGACCAGGGCCCTATTCCCTATATAGTGTACTATAGACCAGAGCCCTATTCCCTATATAGTGGTACTACTATAGACCAGAGCCCTATTCCCTATATAGTGGTACTACTATAGACCAGAGCCCTATTCCCTATATAGTGGTACTACTATAGACCAGAGCCCTATTCCCTATATAGTGGTACTACTATAGACCAGAGCCCTATTCCCTATATAGTGGTACTACTATAGACCAGAGTCCTATTCCCTATATAGTGGTACTACTATAGACCAGAGCCCTATTCCCTATATAGTGGTACTACTATAGACCAGAGCCCTATTCCCTATATAGTGGTACTACTATAGACCAGAGCCCTATTCCCTATATAGTGGTACTACTATAGACCAGAGCCCTATTCCCTATATAGTGGTACTACTATAGACCAGAGCCCTATTCCCTATATAGTGGTACTACTATAGACCAGAGCCCTATTCCCTATATAGTGGTACTACTATAGACCAGAGCCCTATTCCCTATATAGTGGTACTACTATAGACCAGAGCCCTATTCCCTATATAGTGGTACTACTATAGACCAGAGCCCTATTCCCTATATAGTGGTACTACTATAGACCAGAGCCCTATTCCCTATATAGTGGTACTACTATAGACCAGAGCCCTATTCCCTATATAGTGGTACTACTATAGACCAGAGCCCTATTCCCTATATAGTGGTACTACTATAGACCAGAGCCCTATTCCCTATATAGTGGTACTACTATAGACCAGAGCCCTATTCCCTATATAGTGGTACTACTATAGACCAGAGCCCTATTCCCTATATAGTGGTACTACTATAGACCAGAGCCCTATTCCCTATATAGTGGTACTACTATAGACCAGAGCCCTATTCCCTATATAGTGGTACTACTATAGACCAGAGCCCTATTCCCTATATAGTGGTACTACTATAGACCAGAGCCCTATTCCCTATATAGTGGTACTACTATAGACCAGAGCCCTATTCCCTATATAGTGGTACTACTATAGACCAGAGCCCTATTCCCTATATAGTGGTACTACTATAGACCAGAGCCCTATTCCCTATATAGTGGTACTACTATAGACCAGAGCCCTATTCCCTATATAGTGGTACTACTATAGACCAGAGCCCTATTCCCTATATAGAGATACTACTATAGACCAGAGCCCTATTCCCTATTAATGTGTTGTTTTGTCACACATGACAATGTCTCAAGTTTTGGGGGAGTGTGTAATTGGCATGCTGACTGCATGAATGTCCACCAGAGCTGTTGCCAGAGAATTGAATGTTCATTTCTCTACCATAAGCCGCTTCAAATGTCATTTTAGAGAATTTGGCAGTACGCCCAACCGGCCTCACAACAGCAGACCACGTGTAACCACGCCAACCCAGGACCTCCACATCCGGCTTCTTCACCTGCGGGATCATCTGAGACCAGCCACCCGGACGGCTGATGAAACTGAGGAGCATTTCTATAATAAAAACCCTTTTGTGGTGAACAACTCATTCTGATTGGCTGGGCTTGGCTCCCCAGTGGGTGGGCCTCTGCCCTCCCAGGCCCACCCAGGCTGCACCCCTGACTAGTTATGTGAAATCCATAGATTAGGGCCTAATTAATTCATTTCAATTGACTGATTTCCTTATATGAGCTGTGCCTCTGTAAAATCAATGACATTGTTGCATGTTGTGTTTATAGTTGTGTTCAGTATAATTAGTCTGATAGATGGTATGTGTAGTATGGCTGTGTCCCAGATAGCAACCTATTCATTATATAGTGCACTACGTTTGACCAGAGCCCTATGGGAAATAGGGTGCCATTCTGGACTCTGGCCGGATGAGTTGAGGTAACGGTGGGTGATCTTTTATGTCTTCCCTTCTGTGATCTGTCTCAACAGAAGGCCTGGGAGGAGGCTAGGAAGACTGGTCTGTCTCCTGGCTCAACAGAAGGCTGTCTCTAGGAAGACTGGTCTGTCTCCTGTCTCAACAGAAGGCTGTCTCTAGGAAGACTGGTCTGTCTCCTGTCTCAACAGAAGGCTGTCTCTAGGAAGACTGGTCTGTCTCCTGGCTCAACAGAAGGCTGTCTCTAGGAAGACTGGTCTGTCTCCTGTCTCAACAGAAGGCTGTCTCTAGGAAGACTGGTCTGTCTCCCAGCCCAACAGAAGGCTGTCTCTAGGAAGACTGGTCTGTCTCCTGTCTCAACAGAAGGCTGTCTCTAGGAAGACTGGTCTGTCTCCCAGCCCAACAGAAGGCTGTCTCTAGGAAGACTGGTCTGTCTCCTGTCTCAACAGAAGGCTGTCTCTAGGAAGACTGGTCTGTCTCCCAGCCCAACAGAAGGCTGTCTCTAGGAAGACTGGTCTGTCTCCCAGCCCAACAGAAGGCTGTCTCTAGGAAGACTGGTCTGTCTCCCAGCCCAACAGAAGGCTGTCTCTAGGAAGACTGGTCTGTCTCCTGTCTCAACAGAAGGCTGTCTCTAGGAAGACTGGTCTGTCTCCCAGCCCAACAGAAGGCTGTCTCTAGGAAGACTGGTCTGTCTCCCAGCCCAACAGAAGGCTGTCTCTAGGAAGACTGGTCTGTCTCCCAGCCCAACAGAAGGCTGTCTCTAGGAAGACTGGTCTGTCTCCCAGCCCAACAGAAGGATGTCTCTAGGAAGACTGGTCTGTCTCCTGTCTCAACAGAAGGCTGTCTCTAGGAAGACTGGTCTGTCTCCCAGCCCAACAGAAGGCTGTCTCTAGGAAGACTGGTCTGTCTCCTGTCTCAACAGAAGGCTGTCTCTAGGAAGACTGGTCTGTCTCCCAGCCCAACAGAAGGCTGTCTCTAGGAAGACTGGTCTGTCTCCTGTCTCAACAGAAGGAAGTCTCTAGGAAGACTGGTCTGTCTCCCGGCTCAACAGAAGGCTGTCTCTAGGAAGACTGGTCTGTCTCCCAGCCCAACAGAAGGCTGTCTCTAGGAAGACTGGTCTGTCTCCTGTCTCAACAGAAGGCTGTCTCTAGGAAGACTGGTCTGTCTCCTGTCTCAACAGAAGGCTGTCTCTAGGAAGACTGGTCTGTCTCCCGGCTCAACAGAAGGCTGTCTCTAGGAAGACTGGTCTGTCTCCCAGCCCAACAGAAGGATGTCTCTAGGAAGACTGGTCTGTCTCCTGTCTCAACAGAAGGCTGTCTCTAGGAAGACTGGTCTGTCTCCTGTCTCAACAGAAGGCTGTCTCTAGGAAGACTGGTCTGTCTCCTGTCTCAACAGAAGGCTGTCTCTAGGAAGACTGGTCTGTCTCCTGTCTCAACAGAAGGCTGTCTCTAGGAAGACTGGTCTGTCTCCTGTCTCAACAGAAGGCTGTCTCTAGGAAGACTGGTCTGTCTCCCAGCCCAACAGAAGGCTGTCTCTAGGAAGACTGGTCTGTCTCCTGTCTCAACAGAAGGCTGTCTCTAGGAAGACTGGTCTGTCTCCTGTCTCAACAGAAGGCTGTCTCTAGGAAGACTGGTCTGTCTCCTGTCTCAACAGAAGGCTGTCTCTAGGAAGACTGGTCTGTCTCCTGTCTCAACAGAAGGCTGTCTCTAGGAAGACTGCTCTGTCTCCCAGACCAACAGAAGGGAAGAGGAGGAAGACTTCTGCATTATTTAATATCACCAGCCAGTAGCAGGGAGGGGGTGTATGTGTGTGTGTCTGTGTCTGTGTTCGTGTGTGTGTGTGTGTGTGTTCGTGTGTGTGTGTGTGTGTGTGTGTGTGTGTGTGTGTGTGTGTGTGTGTGTGTGTGTGTGTGTGTGTGTGTGTGTGTGTGTGTGTGTGTGTGTGTGTGTGTGTGTGTGTGTGTGTGTGTGCTGCGCCGTGTTGTGCTGTAGGTCACCTCTCTATCTCTGCAGAGTAGATAGTTTATCTCAGGAATAAAATAAGGAAATGAGATGATTGAATCCAAGGGTGATCCATGCTGCACCTTATAAAGACTAATTTAGAAGAGGAGGAGAGGAGAGGCAGAGGAGGAGGAGAGGAACGAGGTGTGGAGGAGAGGATGAGAGGCAGAGAAGAGAGGAGGATGAGAGGCAGAGAAGAGAGGAGGAGGAGAGGCAGAGAAGAGAGGAGGATGAGAGGCAGAGAAGAGAGGAGGAGGAGAGGCTGAGAAGAGAGGAGGAGGAGAGGCAGAGAAGAGAGGAGGATGAGAGGCTGAGAATAGAGGAGGAGGAGAGGCAGAGAAGAGAGGAGGAGGAGAGGCTGAGAATAGAGGAGGAGGAGGAGGAGAGGCAGAGAAGAGAGGAGGATGAGAGGCTGAGAAGAGAGGAGGATGAGAGGCAGAGAATAGAGGAGGATGAGAGGCAGAGAAGAGAGGAGGAGGAGAGGCAGAGAAGAGAGGAGGATGAGAGGCAGAGAAGAGAGGAGGATGAGAGGCAGAGAAGAGAGGAGGATGAGAGGCAGAGAAGAGAGGAGTAGGAGAGGCAGAGAAGAGAGGAGGATGAGAGGTAGAGAAGAGAGGAGGATGAGAGGCAGAGAAGAGAGGAGGAGGAGGAGAGGCAGAGAAGAGAGGAGGAGGAGAGGCAGAGAAGAGAGGAGGAGGAGAGACAGAGAAGAGAGGAGGATGAGAGGCAGAGAAGAGAGGAGGAGGAGAGGCAGAGAGGAGTAGGAGATGCAGAGAAGAGAGGAGGATGAGAGGTAGAGAAGAGAGGAGGATGAGAGGTAGAGAAGAGAGGAGGATGAGAGGCAGAGAAGAGAGGAGTAGGAGAGGCAGAGAAGAGAGGAGGATGAGAGGCAGAGAAGAGAGGAGGATGAGATGCAGAGAAGAGAGGAGGAGGAGAGGCAGAGAAGAAAGGAGGATGAGAGGCAGAGAATAGAGGAGGAGGAGAGGCAGAGAAGAGAGGAGGAGGAGAGACAGAGAAGAGAGGAGGATGAGAGGCAGAGAAGAGAGGAGGATGAGAGGCAGAGAAGAGAGGAGGAGGAGAGACAGAGAAGAGGGGAGGAGGAGAGGCAGAGAAGAGAGGAGGATGAGAGGCAGAGAATAGAGGAGGAGGAGAGGCAGAGAAGAGAGGAGGATGAGAGGCAGAGAAGAGAGGAGGATGAGAGGCAGAGAAGAGAGGAGGAGGAGAGGCAGAGAAGAGAGGAGGAGGAGAGGCTGAGAAGAGAGGAGGAGGAGAGGCTGAGAAGAGAGGAGGATGAGAGGCAGAGAATAGAGGATGAGGAGAGACAGAGAAGAGAGGAGGATGAGAGGCAGAGAAGAGAGGAGGATGAGAGGCAGAGAAGAGAGGAGGAGGAGAGGCAGAGAAGAGAGGAGGAGGAGAGGCTGAGAAGAGAGGAGGAGGAGAGGCTGAGAAGAGAGGAGGATGAGAGGCAGAGAGATGGAGGACGAGAGGCAGAGAATAGAGGAGGAGGAGAGGCAGAGAATAGAGGAGGAGGAGAGGCAGAGAAGAGAGGAGGAGGAGGAGAGGCAGAGAATAGAGGAGGAGGAGAGACAGAGAAGAGAGGAGGATGAGAGGCAGAGAAGAGAGGAGGATGAGAGGCAGAGAAGAGAGGAGGATGAGAGGCAGAGAATAGAGGAGGATGAGAGGCTGAGAAGAGAGGAGGAGGAGAGGCAGAGAATAGAGGAGGAGGAGAGACAGAGAAGAGAGGAGGAGGAGAGGCTGAGAAGAGAGGAGGAGGAGAGGCAGAGAATAGAGGAGGAGGAGAGGCAGAGAAGAGAGGAGGAGAGGCAGAGAAGAGAGGAGGATGAGAGGCAGAGACTAGAGAAGGAGGAGAGGCAGAGAATAGAGGAGGAGGAGAGACAGAGAAGAGAGGAGGGGGAGAGGCTGAGAAGAGAGGAGGAGGAGAGGCAGAGAAGAGAAGAGGAGAGGCAGAGAAGAGAGGAGGATGAGAGGCTGAGAAGAGAGGAGGAGGAGAGGCAGAGAAGAGAGGAGGATGAGAGGCAGAGAAGAGAGGAGGATGAGAGGTAGAGAAGAGAGGAGGAGGAGAGGCAGAGAAGAGAGGAGGATGAGAGGCAGAGAATAGAGGAGGATGAGCGGCAGAGAAGAGAGGAGGATGAGAGGCAGAGAAGAGAGGAGGAGGAGAGGCAGAGAATAGAGGAGGATGAGAGGCAGAGAATAGAGGAGGATGAGAGGCAGAGAAGAGAGGAGGATGAGAGGCAGAGAATAGAGGAGGAGGAGAGGCAGAGAAGAGAGGAGGATGAGAGGTAGAGAATAGAGGAGGAGGAGAGGCAGAGAAGAGAGGAGGAGGAGAGGCAGAGAAGAGAGGAGGATGAGAGGTAGAGAATAGAGGAGGAGGAGAGGCAGAGAAGAGAGGAGGAGGAGAGGCAGAGAGAAGAGAGGAGGAGGAGAGGCAGAGAAGAGAGGAGGATGAGAGGCTGAGAATAGAGACAGAGGGAAGAGGGGGTTGACTTGGGGGTAATAGGAAAAGAAGTGCCTCATATATAATAAACTATAGTCTGCAGTCAAGGATGACATCAGTGTGGAGCTACTGTTCTCCATCATTCTATCAGCAGACAGCACTCTGACTGATGTGGAGCTACTGTTCTCCATCATTCTATCAGCAGACAGCACTCTGACTGATGTGGAGCTACTGTTCTCCATCATTCTATCAGCAGACAGCACTCTGACTGATGTGGAGCTACTGTTCTCCATCATTCTATCAGCAGACAGCACTCTGACTGATGTGGAGCTACTGTTCTCCATCATTCTATCAGCAGACAGCACTCTGATGTGGAGCTACTGTTCTCCATCATTCTATCAGCAGACAGCACTCTGGCTGATGTGGAGCTACTGTTCTCCATCATTCTATCAGCAGACAGCGCTCTGACTGATGTGGAGCTACTGTTCTCCATCATTATATCAGCAGACAGCACTCTGATGTGGAGCTACTGTTCTCCATCATTCTATCAGCAGACAGCACTCTGACTGATGTGGAGCTACTGTTCTCCATCATTCTATCAGCAGACAGCACTCTGACTGATGTGGAGCTACTGTTCTCCATCATTCTATCAGCAGACAGCACTCTGACTGATGTGGAGCTACTGTTCTCCATCATTCTATCAGCAGACAGCTCTGATGTGGAGCTACTGTTCTCCATCATTCTATCAGCAGACAGCTCTGATGTGGAGCTACTGTTCTCCATCATTCTATCAGCAGACAGCACTCTGACTGATGTGGAGCTACTGTTCTCCATCATTCTATCAGCAGACAGCGCTCTGACTGATGTGGAGCTACTGTTCTCCATCATTCTATCAGCAGACAGCACCCTGACTGATGTGGAGCTACTGTTCTCCATCATTCTATCAGCAGACAGCACTCTGATGTGGAGCTACTGTTCTCCATCATTCTATCAGCAGACAGCACTCTGACTGATGTGGAGCTACTGTTCTCCATCATTCTATCAGCAGACAGCACCCTGACTGATGTGGAGCTACTGTTCTCCATCATTCTATCAGCAGACAGCACTCTGACTGATGTGGAGCTACTGTTCTCCATCATTCTATCAGCAGACAGCACTCTGACTGATGTGGAGCTACTGTTCTCCATCATTCTATCAGCAGACAGCACTCTGACTGATGTGGAGCTACTGTTCTCCATCATTCTATCAGCAGACAGCACTCTGACTGATGTGGAGCTACTGTTCTCCATCATTCTATCAGCAGACAGCACTCTGATGTGGAGCTACTGTTCTCCATCATTCTATCAGCAGACAGCACTCTGACTGATGTGGAGCTACTGTTCTCCATCATTCTATCAGCAGACAGCACTCTGACTGATGTGGAGCTACTGTTCTCCATCATTCTATCAGCAGACAGCACTCTGACTGATGTGGAGCTACTGTTCTCCATCATTCTATCAGCAGACAGCACTCTGACTGATGTGGAGCTACTGTTCTCCATCATTCTATCAGCAGACAGCACTCTGATGTGGAGCTACTGTTCTCCATCATTCTATCAGCAGACAGCACTCTGACTGATGTGGAGCTACTGTTCTCCATCATTCTATCAGCAGACAGCACTCTGATGTGGAGCTACTGTGCTCCATCATTCTATCAGCAGACAGCACTCTGATGTGGAGCTACTGTTCTCCATCATTCTATCAGCAGACAGCACTCTGACTGATGTGGAGCTACTGTTCTCCATCATTCTATCAGCAGACAGCACTCTGATGTGGAGCTACTGTTCTCCATCATTCTATCAGCAGACAGCACTCTGACTGATGTGGAGCTACTGTTCTCCATCATTCTATCAGCAGACAGCACTCTGACTGATGTGGAGCTACTGTTCTCCATCATTCTATCAGCAGACAGCACTCTGACTGATGTGGAGCTACTGTTCTCCATCATTCTATCAGCAGACAGCACTCTGACTGATGTGGAGCTACTGTTCTCCATCATTCTATCAGCAGACAGCACTCTGACTGATGTGGAGCTACTGTTCTCCATCATTCTATCAGCAGACAGCACTCTGATGTGGAGCTACTGTTCTCCATCATTCTATCAGCAGACAGCACTCTGACTGATGTGGAGCTACTGTTCTCCATCATTCTATCAGCAGACAGCACTCTGACTGATGTGGAGCTACTGTTCTCCATCATTCTATCAGCAGACAGCACTCTGACTGATGTGGAGCTACTGTTCTCCATCATTCTATCAGCAGACAGCACTCTGATGTGGAGCTACTGTTCTCCATCATTCTATCAGCAGACAGCACTCTGACTGATGTGGAGCTACTGTTCTCCATCATTCTATCAGCAGACAGCACTCTGACTGATGTGGAGCTACTGTTCTCCATCATTCTATCAGCAGACAGCACTCTGACTGATGTGGAGCTACTGTTCTCCATCATTCTATCAGCAGACAGCACTCTGACTGATGTGGAGCTACTGTGCTCCATCATTCTATCAGCAGACAGCACTCTGACTGATGTGGAGCTACTGTTCTCTATCATTCTATCAGCAGACAGCACTCTGACTGATGTGGAGCTACTGTTCTCCATCATTCTATCAGCAGACAGCACTCTGATGTGGAGCTACTGTTCTCCATCATTCTATCAGCAGACAGCACTCTGGCTGATGTGGAGCTACTGTTCTCCATCATTCTATCAGCAGACAGCGCTCTGACTGATGTGGAGCTACTGTTCTCCATCATTCTATCAGCAGACAGCACTCTGACTGATGTGGAGCTACTGTTCTCCATCATTCTATCAGCAGACAGCACTCTGACTGATGTGGAGCTACTGTTCTCCATCATTCTATCAGCAGACAGCACTCTGACTGATGTGGAGCTACTGTTCTCCATCATTCTATCAGCAGACAGCACTCTGACTGATGTGGAGCTACTGTTCTCCATCATTCTATCAGCAGACAGCACTCTGACTGATGTGGAGCTACTGTTCTCCATCATTCTATCAGCAGACAGCACTCTGACTGATGTGGAGCTACTGTTCTCCATCATTCTATCAGCAGACAGCACTCTGACTGATGTGGAGCTACTGTTCTCCATCATTCTATCAGCAGACAGCACTCTGACTGATGTGGAGCTACTGTTCTCCATCATTCTATCAGCAGACAGCACTCTGACTGATGTGGAGCTACTGTTCTCCATCATTATATCAGCAGACAGCACTCTGGCTGATGTGGAGCTACTGTTCTCCATCATTCTATCAGCAGACAGCACTCTGGCTGATGTGGAGCTACTGTTCTCCATCATTCTATCAGCAGACAGCACTCTGACTGATGTGGAGCTACTGTTCTCCATCATTCTATCAGCAGACAGCACTCTGGCTGATGTGGAGCTACTGTTCTCCATCATTCTATCAGCAGACAGCACTCTGACTGATGTGGAGCTACTGTTCTCCATCATTCTATCAGCAGACAGCACTCTGATGTGGAGCTACTGTTCTCCATCATTCTATCAGCAGACAGCACCCTGACTGATGTGGAGCTACTGTTCTCCATCATTATATCAGCAGACAGCACTCTGACTGATGTGGAGCTACTGTTCTCCATCATTCTATCAGCAGACAGCACTCTGACTGATGTGGAGCTACTGTTCTCCATCATTCTATCAGCAGACAGCACTCTGACTGATGTGGAGCTACTGTTCTCCATCATTCTATCAGCAGACAGCACTCTGACTGATGTGGAGCTACTGTTCTCCATCATTCTATCAGCAGACAGCGCTCTGACTGATGTGGAGCTACTGTTCTCCATCATTCTATCAGCAGACAATACTCTGACTGATGTGGAGCTACTGTTCTCCATCATTCTATCAGCAGACAGCGCTCTGACTGATGTGGAGCTACTGTTCTCCATCATTCTATCAGCAGACAATACTCTGACTGATGTGGAGCTACTGTTCTCCATCATTCTATCAGCAGACAATACTCTGACTGATGTGGAGCTACTGTTCTCCATCATTCTATCAGCAGACAGCACTCTGACTGATGTGGAGCTACTGTTCTCCATCATTATATCAGCAGACAGCACTCTGACTGATGTGGAGCTACTGTTCTCCATCATTCTATCAGCAGACAGCGCTCTGACTGATGTGGAGCTACTGTTCTCCATCATTCTATCAGCAGACAGCACTCTGACTGATGTGGAGCTACTGTTCTCCATCATTCTATCAGCAGACAGCACTCTGACTGATGTGGAGCTACTGTTCTCCATCATTCTATCAGCAGACAGCGCTCTGACTGATGTGGAGCTACTGTTCTCCATCATTCTATCAGCAGACAGCACTCTGACTGATGTGGAGCTACTGTTCTCCATCATTCTATCAGCAGACAGCGCTCTGACTGATGTGGAGCTACTGTTCTCCATCATTATATCAGCAGACAGCACTCTGACTGATGTGGAGCTACTGTTCTCCATCATTATATCAGCAGACAGCACTCTGACTGATGTGGAGCTACTGTTCTCCATCATTCTATCAGCAGACAGCACTCTGACTGATGTGGAGCTACTGTTCTCCATCATTATATCAGCAGACAGCACTCTGACTGATGTGGAGCTACTGTTCTCCATCATTCTATCAGCGGACAGCACTCTGACTGTTGAGTAGCTACTTTTCTCTGGTAAAATTCAAGATGAACTTCAAGAAAGACATCAGATGAGTGAATGTAGCTGGCTGCATTCTGTCTATGATAAACATGGCCATGCATTGTTTTAGGGGGAAACAACACCTAGCTTCTTCATTCTATATTATTATTATATATAAGCCCATATCCTTGTGTGGCTGCCACATAAATCGTGTTGCACTTCTGTTGTCATCTGATGAAAATGAAGCTATATTCTGATGAATGTGTTCCACTAGTTTACTTTGTGAAGGAAAACTATATTATAACTATATTCAACTATAGCTGCACGCCCCTGATCACTATTGAAGCTAAATAAACACTGTTGTCTTTCTATCTAAAACGCAGGTGAACTGTTTTTTTCAACGTTGTTTTGGCGACCTCCTATCCTGGCGCTCAGGGCCAGTAGTCTACATCTGTGGACACTCCAGATCGCGTGTTCACACAATTGTGTCAAGATGGAGACACCAGAGGTGCCCAAAATGAAGGATTTATGATCCCGCCTGCAGGGTCACCTTGCTGATCTGCTCCTACAGCCATTATGAATGCAGCTCCCTCCCTCCCTCCCTCCCTCCCTCCCTCCCTCCCTCCCTCCCTCCCTCCCTCCCTTCCTCTCTTCACTATCACCTGTCCACGTCTATCTCTTTCCTTCTACTCTCCTTTCATCCTCTCTACCTTTCTGTCTGTTTCTCTACTGTCCTATCTTCTCTCGCTGTCTCTCCCTGTCTCTGTCGGTCTCTCTCCCTGTCTCTCCCTGTCTCTCCCTGTCTCTCTCTGTCTCTCTCCGACTCTCTCCGACTCTCTCCGTGTCTCTCCGTCTCTCTCCGACTCTCTCCGACTCTCTCCGTCTCTCTCCGTCTCTCTCCGTCTCTCTCCGTCTCTCTGTCTCTCTCCGTCTCTCTCCGTGTCTCTCCGTGTCTCTCCGACTCTCTCCGTCTCTCTCCGACTCTCTCCGTCTCTCTCCGTCTCTCTCCGTCTCTCTCCGTCTCTCCGTCTCTCCCTCTCTCTCTGTCTCTCTCTGTCTCTCTCTGTCTCTCTCCGTCTCTCCCCGTCTCTCCCCGTCTCTCTCCGTCTCTCTCCGTCTCTCTCCGTCTCTCTCTGTCTCTGAGCCCACTAGCTAGGTCAACTCAGACCAGTCAATTAGAGTACCAGCAGGCCTGACTGCACCTGTCAGTGTCACAGCCAATAGAAAGCCTGCATCTCCCGGAGAGGAAAAGACACCGCATGTGTCACACTTTTTATGTTCCCCTTTTCATGTGTTTTCCTTTTTACGTTTTTTTATAACATTTTTTTTTTTTAAATTTTACAATTTTTAATTTCACCTTTTTTTAACCAGGTAGGCCAGTTGAGAACAAGTTCTCATTTACAACTGTGACCTGGACAAGAATAAAGCAAAGCAATGCGACAAAAACAACAACACAGAGTTACACAAACGTACAGTCAATAACACAATAGAAAAATCTATATACAGTGTGTGCAAATGTAGAAGAGTAGGGAGGTAAGGCAATAAATAGGCAATACATGTGTATTCTTTGGTGTCTGCACGTGGCTCTCCAGGATGGATCTATAGGATGGATCTATAGCATGGATCTATAGCATGGATCTATAGCATGGATCTATAGCATGGGATCTATAGCATGGATCTATAGCATGGATCTATAGGATGGGATCTATAGCATGGATCTATAGCATGGATCTATAGCATGGATCTATAGGATGGGATCTATAGCATGGATCTATAGCATGGATCTATTGCATGGATCTATAGCATGGGATCTATAGCATGGATCTATAGGATGGGATCTATAGCATGGATCTATAGGATGGGATCTATAGCATGGATCTATAGGATGGATCTATAGCATGGGATCTATAGCATGGATCTATAGCATGGATCTATAGGATGGACCTATAGCATGGATCTATAGCATGGATCTATAGGATGGATCTATAGCATGGATCTATAGCATGGATCTATAGCATGGATCTATAGCATGGACCTATAGCATGGATCTATAGCATGGATCTATAGGATGGATCTATAGCATGGATCTATAGCATGGATCTATAGGATGGATCTATAGCATGGATCTATAGCATGGATCTATAGCATGGATCTATAGGATGGATCTATAGCATGGATCTATAGCATGGATCTATAGCATGGATCTATAGGATGGATCTATAGCATGGATCTATAGCATGGATCTATAGGATGGATCTATAGCATGGATCTATAGCATGGATCTATAGCATGGATCTATAGCATGGATCTATAGCATGGATCTATAGCATGGATCTATAGCATGGATCTATAGGATGGATCTATAGCATGGATCTATAGCATGGATCTATAGCATGGATCTATAGGATGGATCTATATCATGGATCTATAGCATGGATCTATAGCATGGATCTATAGCATGGGATCTATAGCATGGATCTATAGCATGGATCTATAGGATGGGATCTATAGCATGGATCTATAGCATGGATCTATAGCATGGATCTATAGGATGGGATCTATAGCATGGATCTATAGCATGGATCTATTGCATGGATCTATAGCATGGGATCTATAGCATGGATCTATAGCATGGATCTATAGGATGGGATCTATAGCATGGATCTATAGGATGGGATCTATAGCATGGATCTATAGCATGGATCTATAGCATGGATCTATAGGATGGATCTATAGCATGGATCTATAGCATGGATCTATAGCATGGATCTATAGCATGGATCTATAGGATGGATCTATAGCATGGATCTATAGCATGGATCTATAGCATGGATCTATAGGATGGGATCTATAGCATGGATCTATAGCATGGATCTATAGCATGGATCTATAGCATGGATCTATAGGATGGATCTATAGCATGGATCTATAGCATGGATCTATAGCATGGATCTATAGCATGGATCTGTAGCATGGATCTATAGCATGGATCTATAGCATGGATCTATAGCATGGATCTATAGGATGGGATCTATAGGATGGATCTATAGCATGGATCTATAGCATGGATCTATAGGATGGATCTATAGCATGGATCTGTAGCATGGATCTATAGGATGGATCTCCAAGTAATCATGTGAGAGGAAAATCACTGCCGTTACCAGACGAGCCAAAGAAAACGTCAATGAATAATTTCTGAATGTACTTATTGATTGATGTTTCATTGAATGACGAGGGATTGATTGATGTTTCATTGAATGACGAGGGATTGATTTTCAAGAGGAAAACACATAGATGATGTACTCGGCGTTGATGACTGCATGTTGAACGCTGAAATCACTTGTGCACCTCTTTGTGTTTCCCACTGCAGCCAGAGGTCATCTTCCCTTCTGCTCCACTCATCTGCCTACGAAGCAGATGAGTCATGTCTGTTGCCTATGTGAGGAGAGGAGAGAGGAGAAGTTCACTGAGGAGTTGCTCTGTAGGGATCAATGAGGTAACCATGACGTTTGCTCTCAAGAATTGTCCCTTATATTGTGTAAGCTATCTTACTTAGGGAGAGAGAAAGAGGGAGAGAGAGAGGGAGAGAGAGAGGGAGAGAGATGTAGTTTGTGGTGAGAAAGCAAAATCTCAAACTTTGTTGTTTACCTTGAGTTGTTTACAAGCTAGCCTTTATCCCCTTTGGTACGGTCTTAAACAACCACCGACTCGTCTCACCTCAGAGTGACACAGCTCAGCTGAAAGCAATTCTTTCACAACGTTTTCTTTGGAAAGAGACTAGTCAAATACTCCCTCTTCACTTCTCACCAACCCCTCCTACAGTACACCAAACACTGAAACCACAACACAGCTTCTTCTGAAACCACAACACAGCTTCTGAAACCACAACACAGCTTCTGAAACCACAACACAGCTTCAGAAACCAAAACACAGCTTCTAAAACCACAACACAGCTTATAAAACCACAACACAGCTTATAAAACCACAACACAGCTTATAAAACCACAACACAGCTTCTTCTGAAACCACAACACAGCTTCTGAAACCACAACACAGCTTCTGAAACCACAACACAGCTTCTGAAACCACAGCACAGATTCTGAAACCACAACACAGCTTCTTCTGAAACCACAACACAGCTTCTTCTGAAACCACAACACAGCTTCTTCTGAAACCACAACACAGCTTCTGAAACCACAACACAGCTTCTGAAACCACAACACAGCTTCTGAAACCACAACACAGCTTCTTCTGAAACCACAACACAGCTTCTTCTGAAACCACAACACAGCTTCTTCTGAAACCACAACACAGCTTCTTCTGAAACCACAACACAGCTTCTAAAACCACAACACAGCTTCTGAAACCACAACACAGCTTCTGAAACCACAACACAGCTTCTGAAACCACAACACAGCTTCTTCTGAAACCACAACACAGCTTCTTCTGAAACCACAACACAGCTTCTGAAACCACAACACAGCTTCTGAAACCACAACACAGCTTCTGAAACCACAACACAGCTTCTGAAACCACAACACAGCTTCTTATTGGCTGTAGCAACAAACTCCAATCTGAGTCAGCGTCTCTGTCCCAAATGGCCCCCCTTTTCCCTATAGTGCACTACTGTTGACTAGATCCCTGTGGGCCCCTATGGACCCTGGTCAAAAGTAGTGCACTATATAGGGAATAGGATTCCATTAGAGAAGTAGCCTGTGAGTGAGTTCTGTTTCAACATTAGTAGACCGAGCACAACATAAAGGTTTACCCTATCTTGGTTTAAACAAAGAGGGTACTGTTGTGTACGTGTTTAACCTTACATTATGTTGTCAAGTAATAATAACACTGTAAATTGCAGCAAATGTCTTTAAATATGCCAGTGTGTTTTAAAAAGGCCCATATGTCTTTAAATAGGCCTGTGTGTCTTTAAATAGGCCCCTGTGTCTTTAAATAGGCCCCTATGTCTTTAAATAGGCCCGTGTCTCTTTAAATAAGCCTGTGTGTCTTTAAATAGGCCTGTGTGTCTTTAAATATTCCTGTGTGGCTTTAAATAGGCCTGTGTGTCTTTAAATATTCCTGTGTGGCTTTAAATAGGCTTGTGTGTCTTTAAATAGGTCAGTGTGTCTTTAAATAGACATGCGTGTCTTTAAATAGGTCAGTGTGTCTTTAAATAGGTCAGTGTGTCTTTAAATAGGTCAGTGTGTCTTTAAATATGTCAGTGTGTCTTTCAATAGGCCTGTGTGTCTTTAAATAGGTCAGTGTGTCTTTCAATAGGCCCGTGTGTCTTTAAATAGGTCAGTGTGTCTTTAAATAGGTCAGTGTGTCTTTCAATAGGCCTGTGTGTCTTTAAATAGGTCAGTGTGTCTTTCAATAGGCCCGTGTGTCTTTAAATAGGTCAGTGTGTCTTTAAATAGGCCTGTGTGTCTTTAAATAGGCCTGTGTGTCTTTAAATAGGTCAGTGTGTCTTTAAATAGGCCTGTGTGTCTTTAAATAGGCCCGTGTGTCTTTAAATAGGTCAGTGTGTCTTTAAATAGGCCTGTGTGTCTTTAAATAGGCCTGTGTGTCTTTAAATAGGCCTGTGTGTCTTTACATAGGTCAGTGTGTCTTTAAATAGGCCCGTGTGTCTTTAAATAGGCCCGTGTGTCTTTAAATAGGTCAGTGTGTCTTTCAATAGGCCTGTGTGTCTTTAAATAGGTCAGTGTGTCTTTAAATAGGCCTGTGTGTCTTTAAATAGGCCTGTGTGTCTTTAAATAGGTCAGTGTGTCTTTAAATAGGCATGCGTGTCTTTAAATAGGTCAGTGTGTCTTTAAATGGGCCTGTGTGTCTTTAAATAGGCCTGTGTGTCTTTAAATAGGTCAATGTGTCTTTAAATAGGCCTGTGTGTCTCCACTAACCGGTACCCCCACACATTGACTCTGTACCGTAACACCCTGTATAAAGTCTCCACATTGACTCTGTACCGTGACACCCTGTATACAGCCTCCACATTGACTCTGTACCGTAACACCCTGTATAAAGCCTCCATATTGACTCTGTACCGTAACACCCTGTATATAGCCTCCACATTGACTCTGTACCGTAACACCCTGTATATAGCCTCCACATTGACTATGTACCGGTACGCCCTGTATATAGCCTCCACATTGACTCTGTACCGGTACCCCCTGTATATAGCCTCCACATTGACTCTGTACCGTAACACCCTGTATAAAGCCTCCACATTGACTCTGTACTGGTACCCCCTGTATATAGCCTCCACATTGACTCTGTACCAGTACCACCTGTATATAGCCTCCACATTGACTCTGTACCAGTACCCCCTGTATATAGCCTCCACATTGACTCTGTACCAGTACACCCTGTATATAGCCTCCACATTGACTCTGTACCGGTACCCCCCTGTATATAGCCTCCACATTGACTCTGTACCGGTACCCCCTGTATATAGCCTCCACATTGACTCTGTACCGGTACCCCCTGTATATAGCCTCCACATTGTCTCTGTACCGGTACCCCCTGTATATAGCCTCCACATTGACTCTGTACCGTAACACCCTGTATATAGCCTCCACATTGACTCTGTACCGGTACCCCCCTGTATATAGCGTCCACATTGACTCTGTACCGGTACCCCCCTGTATATAGCCTCCACATTGACTCTGTACCGTAACACCCTGTATAAAGCCTCCACATTGACTCTGTACTGGTACCCCCTGTATATAGCCTCCACATTGACTCTGTACCGGTACCCCCTGTATATAGCCTCCACATTGACTCTGTACCAGTACCACCTGTATATAGCCTCCACATTGACTCTGTACCGGTACCCCCTGTATATAGTCTCCACATTGACTCTGTACTGGTACTCCCTGTATATAGCCTCCACATTGACACTGTACCGGTACCCCCTGTATATAGCCTCCACATTGACTCTGTACCGGTACCCCCTGTATATAGCCTCCACATTGACTCTGTACCGTAACTCCCTGTATATAGCCTCCACATTGACTCTGTACCGTAACTCCCTGTATATAGCCTCACTATTGTTATTTACTGCTGTTTAATTATTTGTTATTTTTCTATTTTTCTATTTTTTTTGGTTACTTCAGTTGATTTTAGTAAATACTTTCTTAACACTTATTTTTCTTAAAACTGCATTGTTGTTTAAGGGCTTGTAAGTCAGCATTTTCACTGTAAGGTGTAACCTGTTTTATTCGGCATATGTGACAAAATGAGGTGGAAACTGAGCTGCACTTCTTAACCTCCTTCCAAATATATGACCATATTAGAGAGACATATTTCCCTCAGATTACACAGACCCACAAAGAATTCGAAAACAAACCCGATTTTGATAAACTCCCATATCTACTGGGTGAAATACCACAGTGTTGCATCACAGCAGCAAGATTTGTGACCTGTTGCACAAGAAAAGGTCAACCAGTGAAGAACAAACACCATTGTAAATACAAATACTATATTTATGTTTATTTATTTTCCCTTTTGTACTTTAACCATTTGTACATCGTTACAACAATGTATATAGACATAATATGACATTTGAAATGTCTTTATTCTTTTGGAACTTTTGTGAGTGTAATGTTTACTGTTAATGTTTTATTGTTTATTTCACTTTTGTATATTATCTACCTCACTTGCTTTGGCAATGAAAACATGTGTTTCCCATGCCAATAAAGCCCTTAAATTGAAATTGAATTGATTTATATAAAAGGGTGTTTTATTGCTTAAGGCAATCAGTCTGGATGAGAAGGGGTGAGAAGGGGCTTTAGACTCAGGGGTGAGAATAGAGGGAGGGGAAGGTTAAACCAAGAGTCGTGATCTGAAAGGAGGAAAACCAGAGTGAAAGAGGGGACATGGTGTCATAAATACCCCCCTGTCTCTTGAGTGCCCATCTGTGCTGGACCTTAGAACATCCACATGAAAGACAAAGATCACAAATGGATGAAATGTTATTTTGTGTTACAGGCTACCAAGAAAAAAACGTTGTGAAAGTTATTACGCATGATTTAAGTTCTACCGTATGCAACGAATGACAATCAAAATAGCAGTTGAGTTCAAGCTGTCTCGAAGAAAAAGCCCTATTATTTGAAATGTTAACAATTCTAGTTTTTAGTGAGGGGTGTGAGCGTCAAGTACTCTACCCCACCTTCGAGGTGAAGCGCTGCGCGTATGGAAACGGAGGGACGGCCACTTCAACCACAGAGCGAACCTCGCGGTGAAGAATGAGCACATAACTGAACTGAACGCTGTTGCTCCGCCCGTAGTATTGGATTTATCCGGGTTATTAGTGATTGCCAAGGACAGTGTCATATCATTTTGGATACATCTACTGGTTCGTGTTTGGGAAACATATCTCGGTTCTATAGGTAAGTTTGAGGCGCTCTCTCCAATTCAGTCCCCACATTCTGTTCGAAATCGAAAATGTCACGCAGTGATTCGAAATTAGTATTTGGATTTTAACTGTTGACTTTGTATCCCACGCAATTTATTCAAGCCTTTTTCATTTTTTGTTTTGTTACATCAAAACAGTTATGGACACATTCGCTTCTGAAATTGATAGGCTCAAGCAACCAACATGTTTCTATTCAGTGTTGAACGTCTTCTCTCTCTCAGAAACTCGGGGAGTTTGTGTTCCGCTTCCATCATTGTTGAAAGTTAATGCACGACTAAATGTGTCTGTTTGTTATTTATTTTTGAACTAGGCAAGTCAATTATGAAAAAAATCTTATTTACAACGACGGCCTAGGAACAGTGGGTTACCTGCCTTGTTCAGGGCCAGAACGACAGATTTTTACCTTGTCAGCTGGGGGATTTGATCAAGCAACCTTTCGGGTTACTGGCCCAACGCTCTAACCACTAGGCTACCTGCTGGTTACTGGCCCAACGCTCTAACCAGTAGGCTACCTGCTGGTTACTAGTCCAACGCTCTAACCAGTAGGCTACCTGCTGGTTACTAGTCCAACGCTCTAACCACTAGGCTACCTGCTGGTTACTGGCCCAACGCTCTAACCACTAGGCTACCTGCTGGTTACTGGCCCAACGCTCTAACCACTAGGCTACCTGCTGGTTACTAGTCCAACGCTCTAACCACTAGGCTACCTGCTGGTTACTAGTCCAACGCTCTAACCACTAGGCTACCTGCTGGTTACTAGTCCAACGCTCTAACCACTAGGCTACCTGCTGGTTACTAGTCCAACGCTCTAACCACTAGGCTACCTGCTGGTTACTAGTCCAACACTCTAACCACTAGGCTACCTGCTGGTTACTAGTCCAACGCTCTAACCACTAGGCTACCTGCTGGTTACTGGCCCAACACTCTAACCACTAGGCTACCTGCTGGTTACTGGCCCAACGCTCTAACCACTAGGCTACCTGCTGGTTACTGGCCCAACGCTCTAACCACTAGGCTACCTGCTGGTTACTGGCCCAACGCTCTAACCACTAGGCTACCTGCTGGTTACTAGTCCAACGCTCTAACCACTAGGCTACCTGCTGGTTACTGGCCCAACGCTCTAACCACTAGGCTACCTGCTGGTTACTGGCCCAACGCTTTAACCACTAGGCTACCTGCTGGTTACTAGTCCAACACTCTAACCACTAGGCTACCTGCTGGTTACTAGTCCAACGCTCTAACCACTAGGCTACCTGCTGGTTACTGGCCCAACGCTCTAATCACTAGGCTACCTGCTGGTTACTAGTCCAACGCTCTAACCACTAGGCTACCTGCTGGTTACTAGTCCAACGCTCTAACCTCTAGGCTACCTGCTGGTTACTGGCCCAACACTCTAACCACTAGGCTACCTGCTGGTTACTAGTCCAACGCTCTAATCACTAGGCTACCTGCTGGTTACTGGCCCAACGCTCTAACCACTAGGCTACCTGCTGGTTACTAGTCCAACACTCTAACCACTAGACTACCTGCTGGTTACTAGTCCAACGCTCTAACCACTAGACTACCTGCTGGTTACTGCCCCAGCACTAACCACTAGACTATGTATTAACTGTCAATTGCAAACCATAATGCCATAATGTCTGAAGACCAATAGGCTACTATTCTGATATGTTTGTTATTAGTCTCACCCTACTTCATATGTGTCTATACTATAGTAATGACATCAGGTAATAACATGGAATAACAGCAACGAGGGCTTGGAAGTGTCCTTACTGGGTGTGTGAAATAGTATTTCCTGTCTTGGCCTCCTCTCACCAGCATACTGCAGATTGTAGTCTACATTCAGTCACAAAGACAGCTGAAACCTATTGGTGAGGAAATCCCCTTTCAAACCAACACAGAGTCAGAAATGCATCTACTGTAATAGTGCTGCTAACCAGGGGCCTGAAGTTTAGAGAGGGTCTGGGGTCAGAGAGGGTCTGGGGTCAGAGAGGGTCTGGGGTTAGAGAGGGTCTAGGGTTAGAGAGGGTCTGGGGATAGAGAGGGTCTGGGGTTAGAGAGGATCTGGGGTTAGAGAGGGTCTGGGGTTAGAGTGGGTCTGGGGACAGAGAGGGTCTGGGGTTAGAGAGGGTCTGGGGTTAGAGTGGGTCTGGGGACAGAGAGGGTCTGGGGTTAGAGAGGGTAGAGGGTCTGAGGTTAAAGAGGGTCTGGGGTTAGAGAGGGTCTGGGGTCAGAGAGGGTCTGGGGTTAGAGTGGGTCTGGGGTTAGAGAGGGTCTGGGTTAGAGAGGGTAGAGGGTCTGAGGTTAGAGAGGGTCTGGGGTTAGAGTGGGTCTGGGGTTAGAGAGGGTCTGGGGTTAGAGTGGGTCTGGGGTTAGAGAGGGTCTGAGGTCTGAGAGGGTCTGGGGTTAGAGAGGGTCTGGGGTCAGAGAGGGTCTGGGGTTAGAGAGGGTCTGGGGTTAGAGAGGGTCTGGGGTTAGAGACGGTCTGGGGTTAGAGAGGGTCTGGGGTTAGAGAGGGTCTGGGGATAGAGAGGGTCTGGGGTTAGAGAGGGTCTGGGTTAGAGAGGGTCTGGGATTAGAGAGGGTCTGGGGTCAGAGAGGGTCTGGGGTTAGAGAGGGTCTGGGGTCAGAGAGAGTCTGGGGTCAGAGAGGGTCTGAGGTTAGAGAGGATCTGGGATTAGAGGGTCTGGGGTTAGAGAGGGTCTGGGGTTAGAGAGGTTCTGGGGTTAGAGAGGGTCTGGGGTTAGAGAGGGTCTGGGGTCAAAGAGGGTCTGATGTTAGAGAGGGTCTGGGGTTAGAGAGGGTCTGGGGTCAGAGAGGGTCTGGGGTTAGAGAGGGTCTGGGGTTAGAGAGGGTCTGGGGTTAGAGAGGGTCTGGGTTAGAGAGGGTCTGGGTTAGAGAGGGTAGAGGGTCTGGGTTAGAGAGGGTCTGGGGTCAGAGAGGGTCTGGGTTAGAGAGGGTCTGGGGTTAGAGAGGGTCTGAGGTCAGAGAGGGTCTGGGATTAGAGAGGGTCTGGGGTTAGAGAGGGTCTGGGGTCAGAGAGGGTCTGGGGTCAGAGAGGGTCTGGGTTAGAGAGGGTCTGTGGTTAGAGAGGGTCTGGGGTTAGAGAGGGTCTGGGGTTAGAGAGGGTCTGGGGTCAGAGAGGGTCTGGGGTTAGAGAGGGTAGAGGGTCTGAGGTTAAAGAGGGTCTGGGGTCAGAGAGGGTCTGGGTTAGAGAGGGTCTGGGGTTAGAGAGGGTCTGGGGTTAGAGAGGGTCTGGGGTTAGAGAGGGTAGAGGGTCTGAGGTTAGAGAGGGTCTGGGGTCAGAGAGGGTCTGGGGTCAGAGAGGGTCTGGGGTTAGAGAGGGTCTGGGGTCAGAGAGGGTCTGGGGTTAGAGAGGGTCTGGGGTTAGAGAGGGTCTGGGGTCAGAGAGGGTCTGGGGTTAGAGAGGTTCTGGGGTCAGAGAGGGTCTGGCGTCAGAGAGGGTCTGGCGTCAGAGAGGGTCTGGCGTCAGAGAGGGTCTGGGGTCAGAGAGGGTCTGGGGTTAGAGAGGGTCTGGGGTTAGAGAGGGTCTGGGGTTAGAGAGGGTCTGGGGTTAGAGAGGGTCTGGGGTTAGAGAGGGTCTGGGGTCAGAGAGGGTCTGGCGTCAGAGAGGGTCTGGCGTCAGAGAGGGTCTGGGGTCAGAGAGGGTCTGGGGTCAGAGAGGGTCTGGGGTTAGAGAGGGTCTGGGGTTAGAGTGGGTCTGGGGATAGAGAGGGTCTGGGGTTAGAGAGGGTCTGGGGTTAGACAGGGTCTGAGGTTAGAGAGGGTCTGAGGTTAGAGAGGGTCTGGGTTAGAGAGGGTCTGGGGTTAGAGAGGGTAGTGGGTCTGGGTTAGAGAGGGTCTGGGATTAGAGAGGGTCTGGGGTCAGAGAGGGTCTGGGGTTAGAGAGGGTCTGGGGTTAGAGAGGGTCTGGGATTAGAGAGGGTCTGGGGTTAGAGAGGGTCTGGGGTTAGAGAGGATCTGAGGTTAGAGAGGGTCTGGGTTAGAGAGGGTCTGAGGTTAGAGAGGGTAGAGGGTCTGGGTTAGAGAGGGTCTGAGGTTAGAGGGGGTCTGGGGTTAGAGAGGGTCTGGGGTCAGAGAGGGTCTGGGGTCAGAGAGGGTCTGGGGTTAGAGTGGGTCTGAGGTTAGAGAGGGTCTGAGGTTAGAGAGGGTCTGAGGTTAGAGAGGGTCTGGGGTTAGAGAGGGTCTGGGGTTAGAGAGGGTCTGGGGTTAGAGAGGGTCTGGGGTTAGAGAGGGTCTGAGGTTAGAGAGGGTCTGGGGTTAGAGAGGGTCTGAGGTCAGAGAGGGTCTGGGGTTAGAGAGGGTAGAGGGTCTGGGGTTAGAGAGGGTCTGGGGTTAGAGAGGGTCTGGGGTCAGAGAGGGTCTGGGGTTAGAGAGGGTCTGGGGTTAGAGAGGGTAGAGGGTCTGGGGTTAGAGAGGGTCTGGGGTTAGAGAGGGTCTGGGGTTAGAGAGGGTAGAGGGTCTGGGGTTAGAGAGGGTCTGGGGTTAGAGAGGGTCTGGGGTTAGAGAGGGTCTGGGGTTAGAGAGGGTCTGGGGTCAGAGAGGGTCTGGGGTTAGAGAGGGTCTGGGGTTAGAGTGGGTCTGGGGTTAAAGAGGGTCTGGGTTAGAGTGGGTCTGGGGTTAAAGAGGGTCTGCGGTTAGAGAGGGTCTGGGGTCAGAGAGGGTCTGGGGTTAGAGAGGGTCTGGGGTCAGAGAGGGTCTGAGGTTAGAGAGGGTCTGGGGTCAGAGAGGGTCTGGGGTCAGAGAGGGTCTGGGGTTAGAGAGGGTCTGGGGTCAGAGAGGGTCTGGGGTTAGAGAGGGTCTGGGGTTAGAGAGGGTCTGGGGTTAGAGAGGGTCTGGGGTCAGAGAGGGTCAGAGAGGGTCTGGGGTCAGAGAGGGTCAGAGAGGGTCTGGGGTTAGAGAGGGTCAGAGAGGGTCTGGGGTCAGAGAGGGTCAGAGAGGGTCTGGGATTAGAGAGGGTCTGGGATTAGAGGGTCTGGGGTTAGAAAGATTCTGTGAGGGGGGGGGTTCAGGAGGCAAAGAGATCAACAGAATTTTATAGAGTGAGAGGTAAAGCTTATTGAGGAGTGTTTAGGTAGAGGTATTGGGACAACATTTGAAGTAGAGATATTGGGACAACATTTGAAGTAGAGGTATTGGGACAACATTTGAAGAGTTGAGGTAAAGGCATTGGGACAACATTTGAAGTAGAGTGGGACAACATTTGAAGAGTTGAGGTAAAGGTATTGGGACAACATTTGAAGTAGAGTGGGACAACATTTGAAGAGAGTTGAAGTAGAGGTATTGGGACAACATTTGAAGAGAGTTGAAGTAGAGGTATTGGGACAACATTTGAAGAGAGTTGAAGTAGAGGTATTGGGACAACATTTGAAGAGAGTTGAAGTAGAGGTATTGGGACAACATTTGAAGAGAGTTGAAGTAGAGGTATTGGGACAACATTTGAAGAGAGTTGAAGTAGAGGTATTGGGACAACATTTGAAGAGAGTTGAAGTAGAGGTATTGGGAGAAATGCCCAATTGACATAATATATACATAAACTTTTCAAATTCACATTATACTAACTTAAAGTAGGCTAGCTAGTTGAATGCTAACGTTAGCCACCGTTAGCTAAACAATAGCTAGATTGTTTTTCCTTAGAATAAACCATGCTTCATTTTCATCAATATTGACGCAACTCATTACAGGGGGGGGGGGAAATGCTACAGAAAAAGTTGTTAATTCACTGGGTAGTGTCAGAAAATATCCATTAAAGGGATGGTTCACCCAACTGACAACATGTCATTGGTTTCCTGACCCTGTAAGCAGTCTATGGACAAGGTATGACAGCAGTCCATGCTTTGGTTTAGTGTCCCTGGCACTGTGTCCACATGCTAACGTTTTTAGCATTTGTGGCACAAATCCCAGTTGAGTCATGGGACCGATATTAGCATTTTTCCGTGCGCCAGGTCCAAATCATCTGAAAGTATGTGAAATTGATTGTGAAGCGCAACAAAGTCACTTATAGATGATTTGAATATGATGCTAAAAAAATGCTAATATCGGTCCCATGACTTGAATGGGATTTGTGCCACAAATGCTAAAAACGTTAGCATGAGCAAAGTAAGGAAACCAATGTGTCATTTGGGTGAACCATCCCTTTACGAATCAAATCAAATGTCATTTTGGATGGTTTGGCATCAATTTCAGAGTAACCCGCTTTTACTGCAATTTCAGATAAAAACTTAATAAAACAAGTCTCTTATATAAGGAAAATGCCACATTTCAGCTGTTGCTCTGCTATTAATGCTTCCTCCCATGTGTGGCACAGTGTAGCTGGACCCAGAGCTGTAGACCCTGCTTCCCAAACGGCATCCTTTCCCCTACATAGTGCACTACTTTTAACCAGGACCCATAGGGTGGAATAGGATGCAACCTGGTAGCTAGCTGCACCTGGAGCTGTAGACAGGCAGTAGAGCCTGCTAGAGTAATCAGATGGTTTAAGTCAATTACACGCCGTGTCACTGCTTGGAACACTCTGGAACTCCCACAGCCACTGAGACTTCACTGAGATCAGTAGCAGGAGAGTGTGTCTAGGCTTAGTGGGTGGGCGTAACCAGCTGCAATAGTTGTTTTGGGAATTTATCAATGCTGAAATCTCCGTTACAGTTATATCACAGACTGGAACTGTGATCCTTGTATGTCTGTGTGGTCTGAGTGGCTATAAAGGAGACGGCTGTCCAGTCCACAAACAGCCCGTAGCCATTCTACCCCTCAGTGTGGACAGATCCATTCTGCCCCGACCCCTTCAGTGTGGACAGATCCATTCTGCCCCGACCCCTCAGTGTGGACAGATCCATTCTGCCCCGACCCCTTCAGTGTGGACAGATCCATTCTGCCCCGACCCCCTCAGTGGGGACAGATCCATTCTGCCCCGACCCCCTCAGTGGGGACAGATCCATTCTGCCCCGACCCCTTCAGTGGGGACAGATCCATTCTGCCCCGACCCCTTCAGTGGGGACAGATCCATTCTGCCCCGACCCCTTCAGTGGGGACAGATCCATTCTGCCCCGACCCCCTCAGTGTGGACAGATCCATTCTGCCCCGACCCCTTCAGTGGGGACAGATCCATTCTGCCCCGACCCCTTCAGTGTGGACAGATCCATCTGCCCCGACCCCTTCAGTGTGGACAGATCCATTCTGCCCCGACCCCTTCAGTGGGGACAGATCCATTCTGCCCCGACCCCCTCAGTGTGGACAGATCCATTCTGCCCCGACCCCTTCAGTGGGGACAGATCCATTCTGCCCCGACCCCCTTCAGTGTGGACAGATCCATTCTGCCCCGACCCCCTTCAGTGTGTACAGATCCATTCTGCCCCGACCCCCTCAGTGTGGACAGATCCATTCTGCCCCGACCCCTTCAGTGGGGACAGATCCATTCTGCCCCGACCCCCTTCAGTGTGGACAGATCCATTCTGCCCCGACCCCCTTCAGTGTGGACAGATCCATTCTGCCCCGACCCCCTTCAGTGTGTACAGATCCATTCTGCCCCGACCCCTTCAGTGTGGACAGATCCATTCTGCCCCGACTCCTTCAGTGTGGACAGATCCATTCTGCCCCGACCCCCTCAGTGTGGACAGATCCATTCTGCCCCGACCCCTTCAGTGGGGACAGATCCATTCTGCCCCGACCCCCTTCAGTGTGGACAGATCCATTCTGCCCCGACCCCTTCAGTGTGGACAGATCCATTCTGCCCCGACCCCTTCAGTGGGGACAGATCCATTCTGCCCCGACCCCCTCAGTGTGGACAGATACATTCTGCCCCGACCCCTTCAGTGTGGACAGATCCATTCTGCCCCGACCCCCTCAGTGTGGACAGATCCATTCTGCCCCGACCCCCTTCAGTGTGTACAGATCCATTCTGCCCCGACCCCTTCAGTGTGGACAGATCCATTCTGCCCCGACTCCTTCAGTGTGGACAGATCCATTCTGCCCCGACCCCTTCAGTGGGGACAGATCCATTCTGCCCCGACCCCTTCAGTGGGGACAGATCCATTCTGCCCCGACTCCTTCAGTGTGGACAGATCCATTCTGCCCCGACCCCCTCAGTGTGGACAGATCCATTCTGCCCCGACCCCTTCAGTGGGGACAGATCCATTCTGCCCCGACCCCCTTCAGTGTGGACAGATCCATTCTGCCCCGACCCCCTTCAGTGTGTACAGATCCATTCTGCCCCGACCCCTTCAGTGTGGACAGATCCATTCTGCCCCGACTCCTTCAGTGTGGACAGATCCATTCTGCCCCGACCCCCTCAGTGTGGACAGATCCATTCTGCCCCGACCCCTTCAGTGGGGACAGATCCATTCTGCCCTGACCCCTTCAGTGGGGACAGATCCATTCTGCCCCGACCCCCTCAGTGTGGACAGATCCATTCTGCCCCGACCCCTTCAGTGGGGACAGATCCATTCTGCCCCGACCCCTTCAGTGTGGACAGATCCATTCTGCCCCGACCCCTTCAGTGGGGACAGATCCATTCTGCCCCGACCCCTTCAGTGGGGACAGATCCATTCTGCCCCGACCCCTTCAGTGGGGACAGATCCATTCTGCCCCGACCCCTTCAGTGGGGACAGATCCATTCTGCCCCGACCCCTTCAGTGTGGACAGATCCATTCTGACCCGACCCCTTCAGTGGGGACAGATCCATTCTGCCCCGACCCCTTCAGTGGGGACAGATCCATTCTGCCCCGACCCCTTCAGTGTGGACAGATCCATTCTGACCCGACCCCTTCAGTGGGGACAGATCCATTCTGACCCGACCCCTTCAGTGGGGACAGATCCATTCTGCCCCGACCCCTTCAGTGGGGACAGATCTGGAACTACATACAGTGCTGATGGAAAGTATGTGAACTCCTTGTGCAATTACAGATAATTTTTTAGTCGTTTTTTATTTATTTTATTTTTACCATGAAATCTTCATTTATTCAGATCCATTCTTTTTAATCTGACATAACAGGTTTATATGTGCCAATACCATGTTGGTGTAGGAGAAATCATGAGTGTAGTAAGAAAAACAACATTAAAACAATGAATTCATGCAGATACAAATAAAAGAAGTGAACCTCAAGTTGCGTTGGTTAAATCAAGTAGGTAAGTAGAATCAGGTGGGTCAATAATTGGTTACCAAATGAACCAATCAAAGGAGAGATCGTTAGGAAAAGAGTTTGGGCGGGACTCTGATAGGTAGAGAGATAAGAAACCTGCTCAGTCTGGTGTTACCCATCCAGCTGAAGGCAAAGCACACCATACAGAGAGGAAATGAGATCTCAGAGGACATCAGGACGAGGGTAGTGAGAGCACATCAGTCTGGGAGAAGGCTAGAAAATCCTCTCAAAATGATTTGAGCTCCATCAGTCCACTGTGAGGCAAATCATTTACAAATGGAGAGTATTTAACATGACAGCAACTCGGCCTAGAAGTGGACACCCTTCCAAAGTATCCCCAAGAGCCACAAGAACAATAACAAATCAGGTTAAAGCCAACCCAAACATGACATCTAGAGATGTGCAGACCTCCCTTGCTGCGTCTCAGGTAACTGTGCTTCAACAATAAGGAGAACACTGAATCAAAATGCCGTTCATGGTAGGGTTGCTAGGAAGAAGACTCTGCTGTTAAAAAAGAACTGCCCGTCTTAACTTTGTCACAAACCACCTGGACAAACCTGAAGAACCAGAAGTCCATTCTCTGGACCGTGCATCATGTCTAAAATGGACCTTTTTGGGCACAATTAACACCGCTATGTTTGGCGAAAACCCAACACTGCCTACGACCAAAATAACCTTATCCCAACACTGCCTACGACCAAAATAACAGAAAACCCAACACTGCCTACCACCAAAATAACCTTATCCCAACACTGCCTACGACCAAAATAACCTTATCCCAACACTGCCTACGACCAAAAGAACCGTATCCCAACAGTCCAGCATGGTGGAGGGAATGTCAAGATCTGGGGCTGCTGTTCCTCCTCTGAACCTGGATGACTCCACATCTTCAGGATCGGTGTCCCGTCCACGGGACGGTTGAGCTAACGTAGGCTAATGCCATTAGCATGAGGTTGTAAGAAACAAGAACATTTCCCAGGACATAGACATATCTGATATTGTCAGAAAGCTTAAATTCTTGTTAATCTAACTGCACGGTCCAATTTACAGTAGCTATTACAGTGAAAGAATACCATGCTATTGTTTGAGAAGCGTGCACAATTTTGAACATGAAAAGTTACAAACAAATTAGGCACATTTGGGCAGTCTTGATACAAAACGTTGAACAGAAATGCAATGGTTCATTGGATCAGTCTAAAACGTTGCACATACACTGCTGCCATCTGGTTGCCAACATCTAAATTGCACCTGGGCTGGAATAATACATTATGGCCTTTCTCTTGCATTTCAAAGATGATGGTACAAAAAAAATGACAAAAGAACGTTTTTTTTTTTTCTTTGTATTATCTTTTACCAGATCTATTGTGTTATATTCTCCTACATTCCTTTCACATTTACACAAACGACAAAGTGTTTCCTTTCAAATGGTACCAATAATGTGCATATCCTTGCTTCAGGGCCTGAGCTACAGGAAGTTAGATTTGGGTATGTCATTTTAGGAGAAAATTGAAAAAAAGGGGCGGATCCTTAACCAGGAAAAAAGGGGCGGAACCAGGATTTCTGAGGTATACCAGGAGATTCAGAACGTCAGGCCATCAGTCAAGGAGCTATAGCTGGGACGAAAATGGGTCTTCCAACAAGACAATGACCCAAAACATTCAAGCAAATCTACCAAAGAATGGCTCAGGAGAAAGAAGATTTGTGTTTTGGATTGGCCAAGTCAAAGTCCTGACCTTAAATCCAATCGAGATGCTGTGGCAGGACCTGAAGCGGGCAGTTCATGCCAGACACCCCTCAAACCTCACTCAATTGGCTGAGTTCTGTAAGGAGGAGTGGGCAAGAATCCCTCAAAACAGATGTCAGAGACTGATTACTGGCTATAGGAGACGTTTATCCCAAGTTATCGCTGCTAATGGAGGTACCACAAGCTATTGACTGAAGGGGTTCACATATTTTTGCACACTTCAAATCTGAGTTTAATATACCACTTTTGATAAATAAACAATGAAAATATATAATTTTTTCCCCCTTTTACTTGAAATGTCTTTATTATGAATTGGGGTTTTAGATAAGGATTTTATGTTAATTTTAATATTTTATAGTAACATAATGACCAGCCCTGTAGGGTTCACATACGTTCAAGCAGCACTGTAGGTGTATAGCAGCACTGTAGGTGTATAGCAACACTGTGGGTGTATAGCAGCACTGTGGGTGTATAGCAACACTGTGGGTGTATAGCAACACTGTAGGTGTATAGCAGCACTGTGGGTGTATAGCAACACTGTAGGTGTATAGCAGCACTGTGGGTGTATAGCAACACTGTAGGTGTATAGCAACACTGTGGGTGTATAGCAACACTGTGGGTGTATAGCAGCACTGTGGGTGTATAGCAGCACTGTGGGTGTATAGCAGCACTGTGGGTGTATAGCAACACTGTAGGTGTATAGCAGCACTGTGGGTGTATAGCAACACTGTAGGTGTATAGCAACACTGTGGGTGTATAGCAGCACTGTGGGTGTATAGCAGCACTGTAGGTGTATAGCAGCACTGTGGGTGTATAGCAACACTGTAGGTGTATAGCAACACTGTGGGTGTATAGCAGCACTGTGGGTGTATAGCAGCACTGTAGGTGTATAGCAACACTGTAGGTGTATAGCAGCACTGTGGGTGTATAGCAACACTGTAGGTGTATAGCAACACTGTGGGTGTATAGCAGCACTGTGGGTGTATAGCAACACTGTGGGTGTATAGCAGCACTGTGGGTGTATAGCAGCACTGTAGGTGTATAGCAGCACTGTGGGTGTATAGCAGCACTGTGGGTGTATAGCAGCACTGTGGAAGCCACCCAACGTCCGTTGGAAGTGGAGGTGAGTACAGTAGACAGAGAAGAGGCAGCCGTCACATCTACCTGGAAACAAGTGGTCAGGTCAAAAACAAGAAACCCTTAAAAATCTTTATCAAAACACATTTGAACCTTTATTTAACTAGGCAAGTCAGTTAAGAACATATTGTTATATACAATGACGGCCTACCGGGGAACAGTGGGTTAACTGCCTTGTTCAGGGGCAGAACGACAGATTTTTACCTTGTCAGCTCAGGGGTTTGATCGAGCAACCTTTCGGTTACTAGTCCAACACTCTAACCACTAGGCTTCCTGCCGCCCCGATCGTGTCTCAAAACACATGATCGTTGTTTGTGAGTGGCTCTGACTGTCTTTCACCCAGGGTGACCCAAAATGTCCTTTGACAATTAACGAGCTTTCCAGAGAGCAACCAGAGACCTTGTGTGTTTTCTTTTGGTCCTCTAATGGTCTTTAGTCTTTGTGATTGATAACTACATTTAACTTTGAGCTGACAAGCAAATGCATTTTCTACATGAAAAGAGCCAAACCCATTGATCGACAGTTGACGGACACGACAGGCGTTAGTTGTAAAACACAATCAATTCCAAAGTAAACATCTGAATGACACAACAACAACAGCAAAAGGCTATTGTTAATTTATTTGACAGATGGATGTGAAACGTGTCTCTGTGAGGTTTACCGATGGATGTGAAACGTGTCTCTGTGAGAGATTTACAGATGGATGTGAAACGTGTCTCTGTGAGAGTTTTACAGATGGATGTGAAACGTGTCTCTGTGAGAGTTTTACAGAGGGATGTGAAACGTGTCTCTGTGAGAGTTTTACAGAGGGATGTGAAACGTGTCTCTGTGAGAGTTTTACAGAGGGATGTGAAACGTGTCTCTGTGAGAGTTTTACAGAGGGATGTGAAACGTGTCTCTGAGAGTTTTACAGATGGATACATGTCCTCCGTTATCTTCTACAGAGTCTTCTATGTTCACATTCTTCTGAATAGTGCTGCTGTCAGTCATAGTTGTATTGAAATTACCGCGGTTAATTAGTTGAGCAGCTCTTTTGGCAGCAGGCGTAACTACAGAGCCGTACACAGACCCTTTTGGGGGGGGGGGGGGGGGTCATGTGCTCAAACAAAAAAAAGGGCACCCCGAAACTGTTTTTCCCCGCAACCGTGGTAACGGGCTGGTTGATCAATTCTGAGAAGAAGAAGAGGTGAACGCCGCCCAATCTGATGAGGAAGTATTCAGCTGAACTGTTTTAGAACGGGAATAAATGTTGTGCTTATTAATTTTCTCAATATAGGGGGTGCTGTTTCAACATTAGCATTTATCGTCTCCAAATTAAACTGCCTCATACTCAATTCTTGCTCGTACAATATGCATATTATAGTTATTATTGGATAGAAAACACTCTCTAGTTTCTATAGCCGTTTGAATTATGTCTCTGAGTGAAACAGAACTCATTCTACAGCACTTTTCCTGATATGGAGTGAGATTTCAGAAATTTTGGCCTCTGGTCCCAGGTCAGTTTTAAAGTCCCTGTAAATCCTATGAGGATACAAACACTGCCCATGCCTTCCTCTAGATGTCAGTAAGAGGTGACAATTTGAATGGAGTCGATTGCGCAATCAGGGCCAGTATAAAACGCGAAAGACCGGATGTACCGTTCTTTTCCTGCTGCGCCTCACGCAAGATGGACGTCGGACTCTCTCTCTTTCCAAGCGTTGGTTTAGCCACTTATATATCGCCGGTCATGTTTTTACTCGTTATAGATGTTAAAAAACATCATAAGGTAGTTAATTTAAACCGTTTTATAGCAATTTATATCCGTTTAGTGCGATTTTGAGGCATTGCTTTGTGATGCACTTTGAAGCGCCGGGCACGTTTCGGGTCCCGGTCGAACGTTAGTGGGCATTTCGACGGACAAGAGGACAGCTTTCGACCAAAAGAAGATTAGACCGGAGAAAGGATACACTGCCCAAGATTCTGATGGAAGAACAGCTCAAAGTAAGAACTATTTATGATGATAAATCGCTGTTCTGTTGAAAAATGTTAAACGCATATATCGCCATTTTGTTTTGTGTAGCTTCGTTCGGCGGACCCGGTATTGCACAGTAAGGATAATTTTAGAAATGTAAGTCAGCGATTGCATTAAGAACTAATTTGTCTTTCGATTCCTGTCAACCCTGTATTTTTTAGTCAAGTTTATGATTAGTTATGGATTAGACTAGATCACTCTCAAAGAGGGCGCCTGACATTTTCAGGGCAGTTTTGCTACTATTCTCATTGTATAACCACGGTTTTTTGTGGCTAAATATGCACATTTTCGAACAAACTCTATATGCATGTTGTAATATGATGTTACAGGAGTGTCATTGGAAGAATTCTGAGAAGGTTAGTGAAAAAATTAATATATTTTGGTGATGTGAACGTTATCACTCCTGTTGCCTAGAATTCATGCTGGGGTAACGTTTGCACATGTGGTATGCTAATATAACGATTTATTGTGTTTTCGCTGTAAAACGCTTAGAAAATCTGAAATATTGTCTGAATTCACAAGAACTGTGTCTTTCCATTGCTATGCTTTGTCTATTTTTATGAAATGTTTTATGATGAGTAAATTGGTAATACACGTTGCTCTCTGTAGTAATTCTAGTCGCTTTGGGGAGATTTGTGATGGTGGCTGCAATGGCAAACTATGATTTATACCTGAAATATGCACAGTTTTCTAACAAAACCTATGCTATACAATAAATATGTTATCAGACTGTCATCTGATGAGGTTTTTTCTTGGTTAGTGGCTATTTATTTCTTTATTTGGTCGAATTGGTGATAGCTACTGATGGAGTGGAAAAATAGTGGAGTAAAAAAAATGGTGTCTTTTGCTAACGTGGTTAGCTAATAGATTTACATATTGTGTCTTCCCTGTAAAACATTTAAAAAATCAGAAATGGTGGCTAGATTCACAAGATCTGTATCTTTCATCTGGTGTCTTGGACTTGTGATTTAATGATATTTAGATGCTACAATTTACTTGTGACGCTATGCTAGCTATGCTAGTCAGTGGGGGGGGGGGGGGGTGGGGGGTGCTCCCGGATCCGGGATTCGTAGCAACTAAAAGCTTATTAACAAGGACCAACACAATACCAGTCAAAAGATTGTAAGAAATACTGTATCCTACCATGACTATATCAACCCAACTCCATGTGTTGTCACTATCATGTATCCTACCATGACTATATCCAACCCAACCCCATGTGTTGTCACTATCATGTATCCTACCATGACTATATCCAACCCAACTCCATGTGTTGTCACTATCATGTATCCTACCATGACTACATCCAACCCAACTCCATGTGTTGTCACTATCATGTATCCTACCATGACTATATCCAACCCAACTCCATGTGTTGTCACTATCATGTAGCCTACCATGACTATATCCAACCCAACTCCATGTGTTGTCACTATCATGTATCCTACCCTGACTACATCCAACCCAACTCCATGTGTTGTCACTATCATGTATCCTACCATGACTACATCCAACCCAACTCCATGTGTTGTCACTATCATGTATCCTACCATTACTATATCCACCCAACTCCATGTGTTGTCACTATCATGTATCCTACCCTGACTATATCCAACCCAACTCCATGTGTTGTCACTATCATGTATCCTACCATGACTATATCCAACCCAACTCCATGTGTTGCCACTATCATGTATCCTACCCTGACTATATCCAACCCAACTCCATGTGTTGACACTATCATGTATCCTACCATGACTATATCCAACCCAACTCCATGTGTTGCCACTATCATGTATCCTACCATGACTATATCCAACCCAACTCCATGTGTTGCCACTATCATGTATCCTAGTGGTGTAAAACATTTTTGATCCGTGACCCTCAAAAAGGAGTGTTAAAAAACGAAGAACCAGTACAATCAACTAGGGATATGTCACGTCACTTCTCTGGAGTCCAGAACCAACTAGGGATATGTCACGTCACTTCTCTGTAGTCCAGAACCAACTAGGGATATGTCACGTCACTTCTCTGGAGTCCAGAACCAACTAGGGATATGTCAAGTCACTTCTCTGTAGTCCAGAACCAACTAGGGATATGTCACGTCACTTCTCTGGAGTCCAGAACCAACTAGGGATATGTCACGTCACTTCTCTGTAGTCCAGAACCAACTAGGGATATGTCACGTCACTTCTCTGTAGTCCAGGTCCAGCAGAATCACATGGCGCAGGCTGCTTCTAGCGGAGGGTGTAGGATTGGATGGAAGGCACGATGATAAACGGAGGTCTACTCTGTTTTAGCCAGGCAAAACTGGAGGGAAAGAAACCAGTTCTTTCCGGTCACTACTTTGGATAGGTTAGTGCTATTCTGGATTCTTGGGACATCCATACCCTAAACCTAACCCCTACGACCTTTACCCGCCAACGCTGATGACTGGTCAACAATCAAGACGCGCAACGTTTTGGTTCTCAGGCACAGATGAGAAAGTTCAGAACAACAACATCAAAAATATATATATTTTTTAACTTAATTTTGGTGGAATTTATACCACTCCAGAAAGAGAACTTTGGAGACTGGAAGGGTAAAGGGACATGTGTTCTGCTCAGGTAGATCCTGTCTTCTTAACAACATGTGTTCTGCTCAGGTAGAGTCCTATCTGGTCCTGTCTTCTAAACAGCATGTCACTTAGGAGACTGGAAGGGTAAAGGGACATGTGTTCTGCTCAGGTAGATCCTGTCTTCTTAACAACATGTGTTCTGCTCAGGTAGATCCTGTCTTCTAAACAACATGTGTTCTGCTCAGGTAGATCCTGTCTTCTAAACAACATGTGTTCTGCTCAGGTAGATCCTGTCTTCTTAACAACATGTGTTCTGCTCAGGTAGATCCTGTCTTCTTAACAACATGTGTTCTGCTCAGGTAGATCCTGTCTTCTTAACAACATGTGTTTGTGTTTGATCATAAACAATAACAGCAGTGTTTTCTTGGCACATTATTTTCTACTACAGATCCATAAAATACTTTTTAACAAAGAGCATTGATTGATTATGAGTTATAAGTTTCCACAATGATTTTCTTTCTTTTAGAACACCAATTTACCAAGCCTGGTTAAAAGGGGGGCAACTTTCAATTTAAACAACAATAAAGTTTGAAGTTAAACAATGATGGCTGCAGAATTCAGTCTGCTTTAATTCAATGAAACCACTACTACAGTTTACCTTGAAAGGAACCACCCAGACCCTGTGTTGAAGCAGAAAGAGGTGGACAAGTAAACACCACCCAGACCCTGTGTTGAAGCAGAAAGAGGTGGACTAGTAAACACCACCCAGACCCTGTGTTGAAGCAGAAAGAGGTGGACTAGTAAACACCACCTAGACCCTGTGTTGAAGGAGAAAGAGGTGGACCAGTAAACACCACCCAGACCCTGTGTTGAAGCAGAAAGAGGTGGACTAGTAAACACCACCCAGACCCTGTGTTGAAGCAGAAAGAGGTGGACTAGTAAACACCACCCAGACCCTGTGTTGAAGCAGAAAGAGGTGGACTAGTAAACACCACCCAGACCCTGTGTTGAAGCAGAGAGAGGTGGACTAGTAAACACCACCCAGACCCTGTGTTGAAGCAGAGAGAGGTGGACTAGTAAACACCACCCAGACCCTGTGTTGAAGCAGAGAGAGGTGGACTAGTAAACACCACCCAGACCCTGTGTTGAAGCAGAAAGAGGTGGACTAGTAAACACCACCCAGACCCTGTGTTGAAGCAGAAAGAGGTGGACTAGTAAACACCACCTAGACCCTGTGTTGAAGGAGAAAGAGGTGGACCAGTAAACACCACCGAGACCCTGTGTTGAAGCAGAAAGAGGTGGCCCAGTAAACACCACCGAGACCCTGTGTTGAAGCAGAGAGAGGTGGACTAGTAAACACCACCCAGACCCTGTGTTGAAGCAGAAAGAGGTGGACCAGTAAACACCACCCAGACCCTGTGTTGAAGCAGAAATAGGTGGACCTGTAAACACCACCCAGACCCTGTGTTGAAGCAGAGAGAGGTGGACCTGTAAACACCACCCAGACCCTGTGTTGAAGCAGAGAGGGGTGGACTAGTAAACACCACCCAGACTCTGTGTTGAAGCAGAAAGAGATGGACCAGTAAACACCACCCAGACCCTGTGTTGAAGCAGAAATAGGTGGACCTGTAAACACCACCCAGACCCTGTGTTGAAGCAGAAAGAGGTGGACTAGTAAACACCACCCAGACCCTGTGTTGAAGCAGAGAGGGGTGGACTAGTAAACACCACCCAGACCCTGTGTTGAAGCAGAGAGGGGTGGACTAGTAAACACCACCCAGACCCTGTGTTGAAGCAGAAAGAGGTGGACCAGTAAACACCACCCAGACCCTGTGTTGAAGCAGAAAGAGGTGGCCCAGTAAACACCACCCAGACACTGTGTTGAAGCAGAAAGAGGTGGACTAGTAAACACCACCCAGACCCTGTGTTGAAGCAGAGAGAGATGGACTAGTAAACACCACCCAGACCCTGTGTTGAAGCAGAAAGAGGTGGACCAGTAAACACCACCCAGACCCTGTGTTGAAGCAGAAAGAGGTGGCCCAGTAAACACCACCCAGACACTGTGTTGAAGCAGAAAGAGGTGGACTAGTAAACACCACCCAGACCCTGTGTTGAAGCAGAAAGAGGTGGACTAGTAAACACCACCCAGACCCTGTGTTGAAGCAGAGAGGGGTGGACTAGTAAACACCACCCAGACCCTGTGTTGAAGCAGAAAGAGGTGGACCAGTAAACACCACCCAGACCCTGTGTTGAAGCAGAAAGAGGTGGCCCAGTAAACACCACCCAGACCCTGTGTTGAAGCAGAAAGAGGTGGACTAGTAAACACCACCCAGACCCTGTGTTGAAGCAGAGAGGGGTGGACTAGTAAACACCACCCAGACCCTGTGTTGAAGCAGAAAGAGGTGGACCAGTAAACACCACCCAGACCCTGTGTTGAAGCAGAAAGAGGTGGCCCAGTAAACACCACCCAGACACTGTGTTGAAGCAGAAAGAGGTGGACTAGTAAACACCACCCAGACCCTGTGTTGAAGCAGAAAGAGGTGGACTAGTAAACACCACCCAGACCCTGTGTTGAAGCAGAAAGAGGTGGACTAGTAAACACCACCTAGACCCTGTGTTGAAGGAGAAAGAGGTGGACCAGTAAACACCACCCAGACCCTGTGTTGAAGCAGAGAGAGGTGGACTAGTAAACACCACCCAGACCCTGTGTTGAAGGAGAGAGAGGTGGACTAGTAAACACCACCTAGACCCTGTGTTGAAGGAGAAAGAGGTGGACCAGTAAACACCACCCAGACCCTGTGTTGAAGCAGAGAGAGGTGGACCAGTAAACACCACCCAGACCCTGTGTTGAAGCAGAGAGAGGTGGACCAGTAAACACCACCCAGACCCTGTGTTGAAGCAGAGAGAGGTGGACTAGTAAACACCACCCAGACCCTGTGTTGAAGCAGAACGAGGTGGACTAGTAAACACCAACCAGACCCTGTGTTGAAGCAGAGAGAGATGGACTAGTAAACACCACCCAGACCCTGTGTTGAAGGAGAGAGAGGTGGACTAGTAAACACCACCCAGACCCTGTGTTGAAGCAGAAAGAGGTGGACTAGTAAACACCACCCAGACCCTGTGTTGAAGCAGAGAGAGATGGACTAGTAAACACCACCCAGACCCTGTGTTGAAGCAGAGAGAGGTGGACTAGTAAACACCACCCAGACCCTGTGTTGAAGCAGAAAGAGGTGGACTAGTAAACACCACCCAGACCCTGTGTTGAAGCAGAGAGAGGTGGACCAGTAAACACCACCCAGACCCTGTGTTGAAGCAGAAAGAGGTGGACTAGTAAACACCACCCAGACCCTGTGTTGAAGCAGAGAGAGATGGACTAGTAAACACCACCCAGACCCTGTGTTGAAGCAGAAAGAGGTGGACTAGTAAACACCAACCAGACCCTGTGTTGAAGCAGAGAGAGGTGGACCAGTAAACATCACCCAGACCCTGTGTTGAAGCAGGAAGAGGTGGACTAGTAAACACCACCCAGACCCTGTGTTGAAGCAGGAAGAGGTGGGACCAGTAAACACCACCCAGACCCTGTGTTGAAGCAGGAAGAGGTGGGACCAGTAAACACCACCCAGACCCTGTGTTGAAGCAGGAAGAGGTGGACTAGTAAACACCACCCAGACCCTGTGTTGAAGCAGGAAGAGGTGGGACCAGTAGACACCACAGGTGTCTTCTCTCCACGGCCGGCCCGCTCCATTGACAAGCCCGCCGTTTCCTGCTGCTGAGAGCTCATTAGGCCACAGGCTACGTCACAAATGGCATGCAATTCCCTATATAGTGCACACTGGGCCTTGGTCAAAAGTAGTGCACTCTTTAGGAAATATAGGGTGCCTTTTGGGACACACGAACAGTGAAAGGGAAAGGGGACAGGTTTTTGTTGTTGTCTGTGTTCAACAACATGTGTGAACATGACATACTAGTCATACTATCATGCCATGTCCAGGTGTAGCTACTAGCTGGGGGTCAGGGGTCAGGGTGAGTCACCATGGAAGAGAGTGTAGAGCCGGGGGTCAGGGGTTATGGTGAGTCACCATGGAAGAGAGTGTAGAGCCGGGGGTCAGGGGTTATGGTGAGTCACCATGGAAGAGAGTGTAGAGCCGGGGGTAAGGGGTCAGGGTGAGTCACCATGGAAGAGAGTGTAGAGCCGGGGGTCAGGGGTCATGGTGAGTCACGTGATCAGTCCATCTGTCCCTTTCCTTCCTGTTGCAGTATGACAATTAGGTTCTGCTTGTATCCCGAATGGCTAACTGTCCCCTATGTAGTACACACACACACACACACACACACACACACACACACACACACACACACACACACACACACACACACACACACACACACACACACACACACACACACACACACACACACACTGATCAATAGATAGCAGTGCACAACATAGAGGACAGGATCCCATTAGGGACAGAGTCTGTTCTATTGTTGGATCACAGCGTGGTCCCACTCTGCCAGCCTGGACCAGACCAGCAGAGCCCTGTAGGGGCTGAGTGCCTAAAAGACAGTCTGGCAATTAGTTTGTTCCCCTCCTGCCAGGCCGGGGCAGGGGACAAGCTCCCGCTACGCTGATCCAACCAGACCTCAGGGTTCAAATAGGATTTGAAAGAGAACGAATACTGTTTGAACCCAGGTTTGCAGCCAACACAGGCAGGGAACAGGGACTAGGCTAGGCAGGCCTCCTGCAGACTGGCAGGACAAATGCAGACAGGTCTCCTGCAGACTGGCAGGACTAATGCAGGCAGGCCTCCTGAAGACTGGCAGGACAAATGCAGACAGGTCTCCTGCAGACTGGCAGGACTAATGCAGGCAGGCCTCCTGAAGACTGGCAGGACTAATGCAGACAGGTCTCCTGAAGACTGGCAGGACTAATGCAGACAGGTCTCCTGCAGACTGGCAGGAATAATGCAGACACGAGTCCTGAAGACTGGCAGGACTAATGCAGACAGGTCTCCTGCAGACTGGCAGGACAAATGCAGACAGGTCTCCTGCAGACTGGCAGGACTAATGCAGACAGGCCTCCTGAAGACTGGCAGGACTAATGCAGACAGGTCTCCTGCAGACTGGCAGGACTAATGCAGACAGGGCTCCTGCAGACTGGCAGGACTAATGCAGACAGGTCTCCTGCAGACTGGCAGGTCTAATGCAGGCAGGTCTCCTGTAGACTGGCAGGACTAATGCAGACAGGTCTCCTGCAGACTGACAGGACTAATGCAGACAGTAGTCCTGAAGACTGGCAGGACTAATGCAGACAGGTCTCCTGCAGACTGACAGGACTAATGCAGACAGGAGTCCTGAAGACTGGCAGGACTAATGCAGACAGGTCTCCTGCAGACTGGCAGGACTAATGCAGGCAGGTCTCCTGCAGACTGGCAGGACTAATGCAGACAGGTCTCCTACAGACTGACAGGACTAATGCAGACAGGTCTCCTGCAGACTGGCAGGACTAATGCAGACAGGGAGTCAGGGACAAGGCAGGACTGAGGGAAACAGGCTGTTACAGGGACAAGGCAGGACTAATGCAGACAGGGAGTCAGGGACAAGGCAGGACTGAGGGAAACAGGCTGTTACAGGGACTGGGAGGAGAGACCTTGACCCTGGGAACGGTGGTGAGTGAGATAAGAGACTTCCTGAGATCTACTTCCTAATTGTTGTGAACAACACTTAGCAAGTGGAGATGTGAGGAGTGTTTTTTCAGTGGTGGTAACTTGCCAGATATGTTTTCTGAAGATGGAAGGACCACATCTTGTTTTCTTAGATCCTGATGAAGGCTGTTGTAGCTGGAACATAACCTGCTTATTATGTTCAATGAATTGAAAATGTTCAGTCTGATTAATGAGCTCCTTGCGCAGGTCGGTAATGCCTTCTGTCACAGATCGCTAGGTTTCTGATATACAGTAATAAACATATCACCATTAAACACATATATCAATGATCACCCAAACCAACAGTGTGTGAAGGTTCTCTTCTCTCTCCTGCTCTCCCTCTTTCTCCCTTAGCTCTCTCTCTCCCTCTCTCCCTCTCTCCCTTAGCTCCCTCTCTCGCTTAGCTCGCTCTCTCCCTCTCTCCCTTAGCTCTCTCTCTCCCTCTCTCCCTCTCTCGCTTAGCTCTCACTCTCCCTCTCTCCCTTAGCTCTCTCTCTCCCTCTCTCTCTCTCTCCCTCTCTCTCTCTCCCTCTCTCTCTCCCTCTCTCGCTTAGCTCGCTCTCTCCCTCTCTCCCTTAGCTCTCTCTCTCCCTCTCTCCCTCTCTCGCTTAGCTCTCACTCTCCCTCTCTCCCTTAGCTCTCTCTCTCTCTCTCTCTCTCTCCCTCTCTCTCTCTCTCCCTCTCTCTCTCCCTCTCTCCCTTAGCTCTCTCTCTCCCTCTCTCTCTCTCTCCCTCTCTCCCTTAGCTCTCTCTCTCTCCCTCTCTCCCTTAGCTCTCTCTCTCCCTCTCTCCCTCTCTCCCTTAGCTCTCTCTCTCCCTCTCTCCCTTAGCTCTCTCTCTCCCTCTCTCCCTCTCTCCCTCTCTCCCCCTCTCTCTCTCTCTCTCCCTCTCTCCCTCTCTCTCTCTCTCTCTCCCTCTCTCCCTTAGTTCTCTCCCTCCCTTTCTCCCTTAGCTCTCTCTCTCTCCCTCTCTCCCTTAGTTATCTCCCTCCCTCTCTCCCTCTCTCTCTCTCTCTCTCTCCCTCTCTCCCTTAGCTCTCTCTTTGCTAATGAGAAATTGATATGATGGAGTGATAGTCAGCATGGGAGAAGGAAAGGAGGGATATGGAACTAAACCAACCTCCCTGATTCTTAATACCCTTAATAGTGTTGATGAAACGTCTGTCCTGTGCTTTAACTCAGCAGCCTGTTGTCATGGATATTATTTGACTGAGGACCAGAAGAGTAATGCTGTGTGGCTCTTTCAAGGTCTCCTAAATCTAATGAGATTAAATTAATCCAAATTGAATTAAAAGCAGATGGTCACTGCTACCCCCCCGCCCCCACGGAACTGTCCCGACCCCCTACCCCCTCCTATAGGACTGTCCTCTGAACCCCTTACCCCCCACGGAACTGTCCCCATCCAGCACGACAGCCTCACAGTACAGGCTATAGAACCCCTCCACCACAACAACAACAGAACCCCAATACAGACTATAGAACCCCTCCACCACAACAACAGAACCCCAGTACAGATTATAGAACCCCTCCACCACAACAACAACAGAAACCCCAGTACAGACTATAGAACCCCTCCACCACAACAACAACAGAACCCCAGTACAGACTATAGAACCCCTCCACCACCACAACAACAGAACCCCAGTACAGACTATAAAACCCCTCCACCACCACAACAACAGAACCCCAGTACAGACTATAGAACCCCTCCACCACAACAACAACAGAACCCCAGTACAGACTATAGAACCCCTCCACCACCACAACAACAGAACCCCAGTACAGACTATAGAACCCCTCCACCACCACAACAACATAAACCCCAGTACAGACTATAGAACCCCTCCACCACCACAACAACAGAACCCCAGTACAGACTATAGAACCCCTCCACCACCACAACAACAGAACCCCAGTACAGACTATAGAACCTCTCCACCACAACAACAACAGAACCCCAGTACAGACTATAGAACCCCTCCACCACAACAACAGAACCCCAGTACAGGCTATAGAACCCCTCCACCACAACAACAACAGAACCCCAGTACAGACTATAGAACCCCTCCACCACCACAACAACAGAACCCCAGTACAGACTATAGAACCCCTCCACCACAACAACAGAACCCCAGTACAGACTATAGAACCCCTCCACCACAACAACAACAGAAACCCCAGTACAGACTATAGAACCCCTCCACCACCACAACAACAGAACCCCAGTACAGACTATAGAACCCCTCCACCACCACAACAACAGAACCCCAGTACAGACTATAGAACCCCTCCACCACCACAACAACAACAGAACCCCAGTACAGACTATAGAACCCCTCCACCACCACAACAACAGAAACCCCAGTACAGACTATAGAACCCCTCCACCACCACAACAACAGAACCCCAGTACAGACTATAGAACCCCTCCACCACCACAACAACAGAACCCCAGTACAGACTATAGAACCTCTCCACCACAACAACAACAGAACCCCAGTACAGACTATAGAACCCCTCCACCACAACAACAGAACCCCAGTACAGGCTATAGAACCCCTCCACCACAACAACAACAGAACCCCAGTACAGACTATAGAACCCCTCCACCACCACAACAACAGAACCCCAGTACAGACTATAGAACCCCTCCACCACCACAACAACAGAACCCCAGTACAGACTATAGAACCCCTCCACCACCACAACAACAGAACCCCAGTACAGACTATAGAACCCCTCCACCACCACAACAACAGAACCCCAGTACAGACTATAGAACCCCTCCACCACAACAACAACAGAACCCCAGTACAGACTATAGAACCTCTCCACCACAACAACAACAGAACCCCAGTACAGACTATAGAACCCCTCCACCACAACAACAACAGAACCTCAGTACAGACTATAGAACCCCTCCACCACAACAACAACAGAACCCCAGTACAGACTATAGAACCCCTCCACCACAACAACAGAACCCCAGTTCAGACTATAGAACCCCTCCACCACAACAACAGAACCCCAGTACAGACTTTAGAACCCCTCCACCACCACAACAACAGAACCCCAGTGCAGACTATAGAACCCCTCCACCACCACAACAACAGAACCCCAGTACAGACTATAGAACCCCTCCACCACCACAACAACAGAACCCCAGTACAGACTATAGAACCCCTCCACCACAACAACAACAGAACCCCAGTACAGACTATAGAACCCCTCCACCACAACAACAACAGAACCCCAGTACAGACTTTAGAACCCCTCCACCACCACAACAACAGAACCCCAGTGCAGACTATAGAACCCCTCCACCACCACAACAACAGAACCCCAGTACAGACTATAGAACCCCTCCACCACCACAACAACAGAACCCCAGTACAGACTATAGAACCCCTCCACCACCACAACAACAGAACCCCAGTACAGACTATAGAACCCCTCCACCACAACAACAACAGAACCCCAGTATAGGCTATAGAACCCCTCCACCACCACAACAACAGAACCCCTGTACAGACTATAGAACCCCTCCACCACAACAACAACAGAACCCCAGTACAGACTATAGAATCCCTCCACCACAACAACAACAGAACCCCAGTACAGACTATAGAACCCCTCCACTACAACAACAACAGAACCCCAGTTCAGACTATAGAACCCCTCCACCACAACAACAACAGAACCCCAGTTCAGACTATAGAACCCCTCCACCACAACAACAGAACCCCAGTACAGACTATAGAACCCCTCCACCACAACAACAACAGAACCCCAGTACAGACTATAGAACCCCTCCACCACAACAACAACAGAACCCCAGTACAGACTATAGAACCCCTCCACCACAACAACAGAACCCCAGTGCAGACTATAGAACCCCTCCACCACCACAACAACAGAACCCCAGTACAGACTATAGAACCCCTCCACCACCACAACAACAGAACCCCAGTACAGACTATAGAACCCCTCCACCACCACAACAACAGAACCCCAGTACAGACTATAGAACCCCTCCACCACCACAACAACAGAACCCCAGTACAGACTATAGAACCCCTCCACCACAACAACAACAGAACCCCAGTACAGACTATAGAACCCCTCCACCACCACAACAACAGAACACATAGGTCCTGATGCTGTTATTGTGGTTGTATTCATACCAGTCATCATGTTCACCTCTGACAAAAAGCTTATTTTGTTGTCTTAGATTGGCTAATGATTTCCTAAATATTAAAAAGGAATTCATTTTATCTGGCCATTATCTTTGTCTGGTCCTGATGCTGTTATTGTGGTTGTCTTCATTACCAGTCATACTGTTCTGAGAACAGCACATTAACATCCGTTAATAACACCATGTCCTCATGTGTTTGGTGAGTTACAGCCAGAAGTCTATTGGTCATTATGGTAGTGGGTTACAGTTCCCCCTCCAGCATGGCAAATCGCTGACATGGAGAACAATGTGTTACAGTCCCCCTCCAGCATGGCAAATCGCTGACATGGAGAACAATGTGTTACAGTTCCCCTCCAGCATGGCAAATCCCTGACATGGAGAACAATGTGTTACAGTCCCCCTCCAGCATGGCAAATCCCTGACATGGAGAACAATGTGTTACAGTTTCCCTCCAGCATGGCAAATCCCTGACATGGAGAACAATGTGTTACAGTTCCCCTCCAGCATGGCAAATCCCTGACATGGAGAACAATGTGTTACAGTCCCCCTCCAGCATGGCAAATCCCTGACATGGAGAACAATGTGTTACAGTTCCCCTCCAGCATGGCAAATCCCTGACATGGAGAACAATGTGTTACAGTCCCCCTCCAGCATGGCAAATCGCTGACATGGAGAACAATGGGTAACAGTTTCCCTCCAGCATGGCAAATCCCTGACATGGAGAACAATGTGTTACAGTTTCCCTCCAGCATGGCAAATCCCTGACATGGAGAACAATGGATGAATACCAAATGGCACCCTATTCCCTATATAGTGCACTACTTTTGACTAGGAACCATAGAGCTCTGTGTGGTCCTCGTGTGGTTGAACCAGTAACTCTCTGTGTGGTCCTCGTGTGGTTGAACCAGTAACTCTCTGTGTGGTCCTCATGTGGTTGAACCAGTAACTCTCTGTGTGGTCCTCGTGTGGTTGAACCAGTAACTCTCTGTGTGGTCCTCGTGTGGTTGAACCAGTAACTCTCTGTGTGGTCCTCGTGTGGTTGAACCAGTAACTCTCTGTGTGGTCCTCGTGTGGTTGAACCAGTAACTCTCTGTGTGGTCCTCGTGTGGTTGAACCAGTAACTCTCTGTGTGGTCCTCGTGTGGTTGAACCAGTAACTCTCTGTGTGGTCCTCATGTGGTTGAACCAGTAACTCTCTGTGTGGTCCTCGTGTGGTTGAACCAGTAACTCTCTGTGTGGTCCTCGTGTGGTTGAACCAGTAACTCTCTGTGTGGTCCTCGTGTGGTTGAACCAGTAACTCTCTGTGTGGTCCTCGTGTGGTTGAACCAGTAACTCTCTGTGTGGTCCTCGTGTGGTTGAACCAGTAACTCTCTGTGTGGTCCTAGTGGGGTTGAACCAGTAACTCTCTGTGTGGTCCTAGTGTGGTTGAACCAGTAACTCTCTGTGTGGTCCTCGTGTGGTTGAACCAGTAACTCTCTGTGTGGTCCTAGTGTGGTTGAACCAGTAACTCTCTGTGTGGTCCTAGTGTGGTTGAACCAGTAACTCTCTGTGTGGTCCTAGTGGGGTTGAACCAGTAACTCTCTGTGTGGTCCTCGTGTGGTTGAACCAGTAACTCTCTGTGTGGTCCTCGTGTGGTTGAACCAGTAACTCTCTGTGTGGTCCTCGTGTGGTTGAACCAGTAACTCTCTGTGTGGTCCTCGTGTGGTTGAACCAGTAACTCTCTGTGTGGTCCTAGTGTGGTTGAACCAGTAACTCTCTGTGTGGTCCTAGTGTGGTTGAACCATTAACTCTCTGTGTGGTCCCCGTGTGGTTGAACCAGTAACTCTCTGTGTGGTCCTAGTGTGGTTGAACCAGTAACTCTCTGTGTGGTCCTAGTGGGGTTGAACCAGTAACTCTCTGTGTGGTCCTAGTGTGGTTGAACCAGTAACTCTCTGTGTGGTCCTCGTGTGGTTGAACCAGTAACTCTCTGTGTGGTCCTCGTGTGGTTGAACCAGTAACTCTCTGTGTGGTCCTCGTGTGGTTGAACCAGTAACTCTCTGTGTGGTCCTCGTGTGGTTGAACCAGTAACTCTCTGTGTGGTCCTAGTGTGGTTGAACCAGTAACTCTCTGTGTGGTCCTAGTGGGGTTGAACCAGTAACTCTCTGTGTGGTCCTAGTGGGGTTGAACCAGTAACTCTCTGTGTGGTCCTAGTGTGGTTGAACCAGTAACTCTCTGTGTGGTCCTAGTGGGGTTGAACCAGTAACTCTCTGTGTGGTCCTAGTGGGGTTGAACCAGTAACTCTCTGTGTGGTCCTAGTGGGGTTGAACCAGTAACTCTCTGTGTGGTCCTCGTGTGGTTGAACCAGTAACTCTCTGTGTGGTCCTAGTGGGGTTGAACCAGAAACGCTCTGTGGTTGAGGTTCATTTACCACTGTGACAGTCACTCACCATTATGGCATAGTGAGGCATATTGATATATGACAAACAGAACTTGAAGAAATTTAAGTTGTCATGAACATTAGTTAGTTTGGCTTTGGAGCATTAGCTTAATCATCTCTCCTCTCCTCTCCTCTCCTTTCCTTTCCTCTCCTCTCCTCTCCTCTCCTCTCCTCTCCTCTCCTCTCCTCTCCTCTCCTCTCCTCTCCTCTCCTCTCCTCTCCTGTCCTGTCCTGTCCTCTCCTGTCCTGTCCTGTCCTGTCCTGTCCTCTCCTTTCCTCTCTCCTGTCCTCTCCTGTCCTGTCCTCTCCTGTCCTCTCCTCTCTCCTCTCATGTCCTGTCCTCTCCTCTCTCCTGTCCTGTCCTCTCCCCTCTCCTGTCCTCTCCTGTCCTGTCCTCTCCTTTCCTCTCTCCTGTCCTCTCCTGTCCTGTCCTGTCCTCTCCTGTCCTCTCCTCTCTCCTCTCATGTCCTGTCCTCTCCTCTCTCCTGTCCTGTCCTCTCTCCTGTCCTGTCCTCTCCTTTCCTCGCTCCTGTCCTCTCCTTTCCTATCTTCTGTCCTCTCCTTTCCTCTCTCCTGTCCTCTCCTGTCCTCTCCTTTCCTCTCTCCTGTCCTCTCCTGTCCTCTCCTGTCCTCTCCTTTCCTCTCTCCTGTCCTCTCCTGTCCTCTCCTGTCCTCCCCAGTGCTCTCCTGTCCTCTCCTGTCCTGTCCTCTTCTCTCCTGTCCTCTCCTGTCCTGTCCTCTTCTCTCCTGTCCTCTCCTGTCCTCCTCTCCTGTCCTCTCTAGTGCTCTCCTGTCCTCTCCTGTCCTCTCCTGTCGTCTTTTCCCCTCCTGTCCTCTCTGGTCCTCTCTGTTTGACAGAAAATAGAGTGACAGTGAGTAAGCGGTAGTGTTGTGTGTGGGCAGCAGAAGTCTGGTCATCAACAGGTTCTGACTGTCCTGTTCTCCAGATGAGATGAGTCATCTATCATTCAATCTATCTCTCAGTCTTCTGTTGGACAGCCCTGCAACCTCCACTACAGCTATGTCTCTGATCTGATCTCAGTCTACTGTAGGACAGCCCTGCAACCTCCACTACAGCTATGTCTCTGATCTGATCTCAGTCTTCTGTTGGACAGCCCTGCAACCTCCACTACAGCTATGTCTCTGATCTGATCTCAGTCTACTGTAGGACAGCCCTGCAACCTCCACTACAGCTATGTCTCTGATCTGATCTCAGTCTTCTGTAGGACAGCCCTGCAACCTCCACTACAGCTATGTCTCTGATCTGATCTCAGTCTACTGTAGGACAGCCCTGCAACCTCCACTACAGCTATGTCTCTGATCTGATCTCAGTCTTCTGTTGGACAGCCCTGCAACCTCCACTACAGCTATGTCTCTGATCTGATCTCAGTCTACTGTAGGACAGCCCTGCAACCTCCACTACAGCTATGTCTCTGATCTGATCTCAGTCTACTGTAGGACAGCCCTGCAACCTCCACTACAGCTATGTCTCTGATCTGATCTGATCTCAGTCTTCTGTTGGACAGCCCTGCAACCTCCACTACAGCTATGTCTCTGATCTGATCTGATCTCAGTCTACTGTAGGACAGCCCTGCAACCTCCACTACAGCTATGTCTCTGATCTGATCTCAGTCTTCTGTAGGACAGCCCTGCAACCTCCACTACAGCTATGTCTCTGATCTGATCTCAGTCTACTGTAGGACAGCCCTGCAACCTCCACTACAGCTATGTCTCTGATCTGATCTCAGTCTACTGTAGGACAGCCCTGCAACCTCCACTACAGCTATGTCTCTGATCTGATCTCAGTCTTCTGTAGGACAGCCCTGCAACCTCCACTACAGCTATGTCTCTGATCTGATCTCAGTCTACTGTAGGACAGCCCTGCAACCTCCACTACAGCTATGTCTCTGATCTGATCTCAGTCTTCTGTAGGACAGCCCTGCAACCTCCACTACAGCTATGTCTCTGATCTGATCTCAGTCTACTGTAGGACAGCCCTGCAACCTCCACTACAGCTATGTCTCTGATCTGATCTGATCTCAGTCTTCTGTAGGACAGCCCTGCAACCTCCACTACAGCTATGTCTCTGATCTGATCTCAGTCTACTGTAGGACAGCCCTGCAACCTCCACTACAGCTATGTCTCTGATCTGATCTCAGTCTACTGTAGGACAGCCCTGCAACCTCCACTACAGCTATGTCTCTGATCTGATCTGATCTCAGTCTTCTGTAGGACAGCCCTGCAACCTCCACTACAGCTATGTCTCTGATCTGATCTCAGTCTACTGTAGGACAGCCCTGCAACCTCCACTACAGCTATGTCTCTGATCTGATCTGATCTCAGTCTTCTGTAGGACAGCCCTGCAACCTCCACTACAGCTATGTCTCTGATCTGATCTCAGTCTTCTGTAGGACAGCCCTGCAACCTCCACTACAGCTATGTCTCTGATCTGATCTCAGTCTACTGTAGGACAGCCCTGCAACCTCCACTACAGCTATGTCTCTGATCTGATCTCAGTCTACTGTAGGACAGCCCTGCAACCTCCACTACAGCTATGTCTCTGATCTGATCTCAGTCTACTGTAGGACAGCCCTGCAACCTCCACTACAGCTATGTCTCTGATCTGATCTCAGTCTACTGTAGGACAGCCCTGCAACCTCCACTACAGCTATGTCTCTGATCTGATCTCAGTCTTCTGTAGGACAGCCCTGCAACCTCCACTACAGCTATGTCTCTGATCTGATCTGATCTCAGTCTACTGTAGGACAGCCCTGCAACCTCCACTACAGCTATGTCTCTGATCTGATCTCAGTCTACTGTAGGACAGCCCTGCAACCTCCACTACAGCTATGTCTCTGATCTGATCTCAGTCTTCTGTTGGACAGCCCTGCAACCTCCACTACAGCTATGTCTCTGATCTGATCTGATCTCAGTCTTCTGTAGGACAGCCCTGCAACCTCCACTACAGCTATGTCTCTGATCTGATCTCAGTCTACTGTAGGACAGCCCTGCAACCTCCACTACAGCTATGTCTCTGATCTGATCTGATCTCAGTCTACTGTAGGACAGCCCTGCAACCTCCACTACAGCTATGTCTCTGATCTGATCTCAGTCTACTGTAGGACAGCCCTGCAACCTCCACTACAGCTATGTCTCTGATCTGATCTCAGTCTACTGTAGGACAGCCCTGCAACCTCCACTACAGCTATGTCTCTGATCTGATCTGATCTCAGTCTACTGTAGGACAGCCCTGCAACCTCCACTACAGCTATGTCTCTGATCTGATCTCAGTCTACTGTAGGACAGCCCTGCAACCTCCACTACAGCTATGTCTCTGATCTGATCTCAGTCTACTGTAGGACAGCCCTGCAACCTCCACTACAGCTATGTCTCTGATCTGATCTCAGTCTACTGTAGGACAGCCCTGCAACCTCCACTACAGCTATGTCTCTGATCTGATCTCAGTCTACTGTAGGACAGCCCTGCAACCTCCACTACAGCTATGTCTCTGATCTGATCTCAGTCTTCTGTAGGACAGCCCTGCAACCTCCACTACAGCTATGTCTCTGATCTGATCTGATCTCAGTCTACTGTAGGACAGCCCTGCAACCTCCACTACAGCTATGTCTCTGATCTGATCTGATCTCAGTCTACTGTAGGACAGCCCTGCAACCTCCACTACAGCTATGTCTCTGATCTGATCTGATCTCAGTCTACTGTAGGACAGCCCTGCAACCTCCACTACAGCTATGTCTCTGATCTGATCTCAGTCTTCTGTAGGACAGCCCTGCAACCTCCACTACAGCTATGTCTCTGATCTGATCTCAGTCTACTGTTGGACAGCCCTGCAACCTCCACTACAGCTATGTCTCTGATCTGATCTCAGTCTACTGTAGGACAGCCCTGCAACCTCCACTACAGCTATGTCTCTGATCTGATCTCAGTCTACTGTAGGACAGCCCTGCAACCTCCACTACAGCTATGTCTCTGATCTGATCTCAGTCTACTGTAGGACAGCCCTGCAACCTCCACTACAGCTATGTCTCTGGTCTGATCTGATCTCAGTCTACTGTAGGACAGCCCTGCAACCTCCACTACAGCTATGTCTCTGATCTGATCTGATCTCAGTCTTCTGTTGGACAGCCCTGCAACCTCCACTACAGCTATGTCTCTGATCTGATCTCAGTCTTCTGTAGGACAGCCCTGCAACCTCCACTACAGCTATGTCTCTGATCTGATCTCAGTCTACTGTAGGACAGCCCTGCAACCTCCACTACAGCTATGTCTCTGATCTGATCTCAGTCTACTGTAGGACAGCCCTGCAACCTCCACTACAGCTATGTCTCTGATCTGATCTCAGTCTTCTGTAGGACAGCCCTGCAACCTCCACTACAGCTATGTCTCTGATCTGATCTCAGTCTACTGTAGGACAGCCCTGCAACCTCCACTACAGCTATGTCTCTGATCTGATCTCAGTCTTCTGTAGGACAGCCCTGCAACCTCCACTACAGCTATGTCTCTGATCTGATCTCAGTCTTCTGTAGGACAGCCCTGCAACCTCCACTACAGCTATGTCTCTGATCTGATCTCAGTCTACTGTAGGACAGCCCTGCAACCTCCACTACAGCTATGTCTCTGATCTGATCTCAGTCTACTGTAGGACAGCCCTGCAACCTCCACTACAGCTATGTCTCTGATCTGATCTGATCTCAGTCTTCTGTAGGACAGCCCTGCAACCTCCACTACAGCTATGTCTCTGATCTGATCTCAGTCTACTGTAGGACAGCCCTGCAACCTCCACTACAGCTATGTCTCTGATCTGATCTGATCTCAGTCTTCTGTAGGACAGCCCTGCAACCTCCACTACAGCTATGTCTCTGATCTGATCTCAGTCTACTGTAGGACAGCCCTGCAACCTCCACTACAGCTATGTCTCTGATCTGATCTCAGTCTTCTGTAGGACAGCCCTGCAACCTCCACTACAGCTATGTCTCTGATCTGATCTCAGTCTACTGTAGGACAGCCCTGCAACCTCCACTACAGCTATGTCTCTGATCTGATCTCAGTCTTCTGTTGGACAGCCCTGCAACCTCCACTACAGCTATGTCTCTGATCTGATCTGATCTCAGTCTTCTGTTGGACAGCCCTGCAACCTCCACTACAGCTATGTCTCTGATCTGATCTCAGTCTACTGTAGGACAGCCCTGCAACCTCCACTACAGCTATGTCTCTGATCTGATCTCAGTCTACTGTTGGACAGCCCTGCAACCTCCACTACAGCTATGTCTCTGATCTGATCTCAGTCTTCTGTTGGACAGCCCTGCAACCTCCACTACAGCTATGTCTCTGATCTGATCTCAGTCTACTGTAGGACAGCCCTGCAACCTCCACTACAGCTATGTCTCTGGTCTGATCTCAGTCTTCTGTTGGACAGCCCTGCAACCTCCACTACAGCTATGTCTCTGATCTGATCTCAGTCTACTGTAGGACAGCCCTGCAACCTCCACTACAGCTATGTCTCTGATCTGATCTGATCTCAGTCTACTGTTGGACAGCCCTGCAACCTCCACTACAGCTATGTCTCTGATCTGATCTGATCTCAGTCTTCTGTTGGACAGCCCTGCAACCTCCACTACAGCTATGTCTCTGATCTGATCTCAGTCTACTGTAGGACAGCCCTGCAACCTCCACTACAGCTATGTCTCTGGTCTGATCTCAGTCTTCTGTTGGACAGCCCTGCAACCTCCACTACAGCTATGTCTCTGATCTGATCTCAGTCTTCTGTTGGACAGCCCTGCAACCTCCACTACAGCTATGTCTCTGATCTGATCTCAGTCTACTGTAGGACAGCCCTGCAACCTCCACTACAGCTATGTCTCTGATCTGATCTCAGTCTTCTGTTGGACAGCCCTGCAACCTCCACTACAGCTATGTCTCTGATCTGATCTCAGTCTACTGTAGGACAGCCCTGCAACCTCCACTACAGCTATGTCTCTGATCTGATCTCAGTCTACTGTAGGACAGCCCTGCAACCTCCACTACAGCTATGTCTCTGATCTGATCTCAGTCTACTGTAGGACAGCCCTGCAACCTCCACTACAGCTATGTCTCTGATCTGATCTCAGTCTACTGTAGGACAGCCCTGCAACCTCCACTACAGCTATGTCTCTGATCTGATCTCAGTCTTCTGTTGGACAGCCCTGCAACCTCCACTACAGCTATGTCTCTGGTCTGATCTCAGTCTACTGTAGGACAGCCCTGCAACCTCCACTACAGCTATGTCTCTGATCTGATCTCAGTCTACTGTAGGACAGCCCTGCAACCTCCACTACAGCTTTGTCTCTGATCTGATCTGATCTCAGTCTACTGTAGGACAGCCCTGCAACCTCCACTACAGCTATGTCTCTGATCTGATCTGATCTCAGTCTTCTGTTGGACAGCCCTGCAACCTCCACTACAGCTATGTCTCTGATCTGATCTCAGTCTACTGTAGGACAGCCCTGCAACCTCCACTACAGCTATGTCTCTGGTCTGATCTCAGTCTTCTGTTGGACAGCCCTGCAACCTCCACTACAGCTATGTCTCTGATCTGATCTCAGTCTTCTGTTGGACAGCCCTGCAACCTCCACTACAGCTATGTCTCTGATCTGATCTCAGTCTACTGTAGGACAGCCCTGCAACCTCCACTACAGCTATGTCTCTGATCTGATCTCAGTCTACTGTAGGACAGCCCTGCAACCTCCACTACAGCTATGTCTCTGATCTGATCTCAGTCTACTGTAGGACAGCCCTGCAACCTCCACTACAGCTATGTCTCTGATCTGATCTCAGTCTACTGTAGGACAGCCCTGCAACCTCCACTACAGCTATGTCTCTGATCTGATCTCAGTCTTCTGTTGGACAGCCCTGCAACCTCCACTACAGCTATGTCTCTGGTCTGATCTCAGTCTACTGTAGGACAGCCCTGCAACCTCCACTACAGCTATGTCTCTGATCTGATCTCAGTCTACTGTAGGACAGCCCTGCAACCTCCACTACAGCTATGTCTCTGATCTGATCTCAGTCTACTGTAGGACAGCCCTGCAACCTCCACTACAGCTATGTCTCTGATCTGATCTCAGTCTACTGTAGGACAGCCCTGCAACCTCCACTACAGCTATGTCTCTGATCTGATCTCAGTCTACTGTAGGACAGCCCTGCAACCTCCACTACAGCTATGTCTCTGATCTGATCTGATCTCAGTCTTCTGTTGGACAGCCCTGCAACCTCCACTACAGCTATGTCTCTGATCTGATCTCAGTCTTCTGTAGGACAGCCCTGCAACCTCCACTACAGCTATGTCTCTGATCTGATCTCAGTCTACTGTAGGACAGCCCTGCAACCTCCACTACAGCTATGTCTCTGATCTGATCTCAGTCTACTGTAGGACAGCCCTGCAACCTCCACTACAGCTATGTCTCTGATCTGATCTCAGTCTACTGTTGGACAGCCCTGCAACCTCCACTACAGCTATGTCTCTGGTCTGATCTCAGTCTTCTGTTGGACAGCCCTGCAACCTCCACTACAGCTATGTCTCTGATCTGATCTCAGTCTACTGTAGGACAGCCCTGCAACCTCCACTACAGCTATGTCTCTGGTCTGATCTCAGTCTTCTGTTGGACAGCCCTGCAACCTCCACTACAGCTATGTCTCTGATCTGATCTCAGTCTACTGTAGGACAGCCCTGCAACCTCCACTACAGCTATGTCTCTGGTCTGATCTCAGTCTACTGTAGGACAGCCCTGCAACCTCCACTACAGCTATGTCTCTGATCTGATCTCAGTCTTCTGTAGGACAGCCCTGCAACCTCCACTACAGCTATGTCTCTGATCTGATCTGATCTCAGTCTTCTGTAGGACAGCCCTGCAACCTCCACTACAGCTATGTCTCTGATCTGATCTGATCTCAGTCTTCTGTAGGACAGCCCTGCAACCTCCACTACAGCTATGTCTCTGATCTGATCTCAGTCTTCTGTAGGACAGCCCTGCAACCTCCACTACAGCTATGTCTCTGACAGATCGGATCTCTCGCTCCCTCTCTCCCTCTCCCTCCCTCCCTCCCTCTCCCTCTCCCTCTCCCTCTCCCTCTCCCTCGCTCTCTCAGATCTGCTGCCAGTGACAACCTGTATCAGCTGTAACAGTTGTATTTGCTTCTCTGTACCTGGCGAGGCATCAACCACATCGACAGTCAAAGGGCTTCCTGCTGCTCTTTGGAATTTAATTGTGTATATTCTTTTTGTCAACAACTTCACCTTGTGATGTTTTTGATACCGTAGTAGTTAGTGAGCGTTGTGAGATTGTGTTAGCGTTCTTTTCGTCACAGGTGTAGATGTGATTTTTCTTCCTTCAGCCACATCGCAGTACATTTTAACCTTGAGCGTATAGTACAGTAGAACATTGGAAAATGAATCAGGTTGAACTTCTTTCAAATCCTGGGGCAGTTCCCATAGCATAACACACTACAGCATACCATTCCCATTCCCATTATTTTCCAACAACAACATTTATCATGATGTCATTCCCCTCCATTTTAATGCAGTGGTTTCTATAGAAACCGCAGGATATTGTAATGTAGACCCCGTTGTATATGAGGCCCGTATGAATGAACTAACCCCTTTGCCTATTTATATTGATTTGATGACAGTGTGTTGTCACTGCTGATCAAGAGGGGAAATTGCGTGTCAGAGCTGCAGCACAAACTGGAATAAACATCGAAGGTAAAACTGGTGTAAACAGCGGAGGTGAAACTGGTGTAAACAGCTGAGGTAAAACTGGTTTAAACAGCTGAGGTAAAACTGGTTTAAACAGCTGAGGTAAAACTGGTTTAAACAGCTGAGGTAAAACTGGTGTAAACATCAAAGGTAAAACTGGTTTAAACAGCTGAGGTAAAACTGGTGTAAACAGCTGAGGTAAAACTGGTTTAAACAGCTGAGGTAAAACTGGTTTAAACAGCTGAGGTAAAACTGGTTTAAACAGCTGAGGTAAAACTGGTATAAACAGCTGAGGTAAAACTGGTTTAAACAGCTGAGGTAAAACTGGTATAAACAGCTGAGGTAAAACTGGTATAAACAGCTGAGGTAAAACTGGTGTAAACATCAAAGGTAAAACTGGTTTAAACAGCTGAGGTAAAACTGGTGTAAACAGCTGAGGTAAAACTGGTTTAAACAGCTGAGGTAAAACTGGTTTAAACAGCTGAGGTAAAACTGGTTTAAACAGCTGAGGTAAAACTGGTATAAACAGCTGAGGTAAAACTGGTATAAACAGCTGAGGTAAAACTGGTATAAACAGCTGAGGTAAAACTGGTGTAAACAGCTGAGGTAAAACTGGTATAAACAGCTGAGGTAAAACTGGTATAAACAGCTGAGGTAAAACTGGTGTAAACAGCTGAGGTAAAACTGGTATAAACAGCTGAGGTAAAACTGGTGTAAACAGCTGAGGTAAAACTGGTATAAACAGCTGAGGTAAAACTGGTGTAAACAGCTGAGGTAAAACTGGTGTAAACAGCTGAGGTAAAACTGGTATAAACAGCTGAGGTAAAACTGGTATAAACAGCTGAGGTAAAACTGGTATAAACAGCTGAGGTAAAACTGGTATAAACAGCTGAGGTAAAACTGGTATAAACAGCTGAGGTAAAACTGGTGTAAACAGCTGAGGTAAAACTGGTATAAACAGCTGAGGTAAAACTGGTATAAACAGCTGAGGTAAAACTGATATAAACAGCTGAGGTAAAACTGGTGTAAACAGCTGAGGTAAAACTGGTATAAACAGCTGAGGTAAACCTGGTTTAAACAGCTGAGGTAAAACTGGTGTAAACAGCTGAGGTAAAACTGGTGTAAACAGCTGAGGTAAAACTGGTATAAACAGCTGAGGTAAACCTGGTTTAAACAGCTGAGGTAAAACTGGTGTAAACAGCTGAGGTAAAACTGGTATAAACAGCTGAGGTAAAACTGGTATAAACAGCTGAGGTAAAACTGGTGTAAACAGCTGAGGTAAAACTGGTATAAACAGCTGAGGTAAAACTGGTATAAACAGCTGAGGTAAAACTGGTATAAACAGCTGAGGTAAAACTGGTGTAAACAGCTGAGGTAAAACTGGTATAAACAGCTGAGGTAAACCTGGTTTAAACAGCTGAGGTAAAACTGGTGTAAACAGCTGAGGTAAAACTGGTATAAACAGCTGAGGTAAAACTGGTATAAACAGCTGAGGTAAAACTGGTATAAACAGCTGAGGTAAAACTGGTATAAACAGCTGAGGTAAAACTGGTGTAAACAGCTGAGGTAAAACTGGTGTAAACAGCTGAGGTAAAACTGGTATAAACATGCAGCAAAGCTGGTTCAATGAGGGATTTTTGCACTCTAGTGTTAAATGGTTCTAATTTAATTCACTAGAACACAGCCAATTAGTTTGATTATCTCAATTAAGCAAAAAACTGCCATAATCAACAGAGAGACATTTAACCCTCTAAACTCCCTCTGTCAATGACCATAGGAGTTAGCTAGCAAGACAACACAAACATATCTGGGACCAGGCTATCTCTGCTGTGGGGTTGCAGTACAATTACAGTCAGTTATTACTATGTCCCTGTTGCTATTCTCAATGTCAAAAATGTACTTAATATGTTTTATGGTTTGTGTTGTCTCGTGCTGCCAGTCATCACAGGGTATGCTTAGCTAAGTTACAGTTCTAGAGAAACCTAGAACAGCTGGAGTCCAGGCTATGGAGAAACCTAGAACAGCTGGAGTCCAGGCTATGGAGAAACCTAGAACATCTGGAGTCCAGGCTATGGAGAAACCTAGAACATCTGGAGTCCAGGCTATGGAGAAATATAGAACAGCTGGAGACCAGGCTATGGAGAAACCTAGAACAGCTGGAGTCCAGGCTATGGAGAAACCTAGAACATCTGGAGTCCAGGCTATGGAGAAACCTAGAACAGCTGGAGTCCAGGCTATGGAGAAATATAGAACAGCTGGAGACCAGGCTATGGAGAAACCTAGAACAGCTGGAGACCAGGCTATGGAGAAACCTAGAACATCTGGAGTCCAGGCTATGGAGAAACCTAGAACAGATGGAGTCCAGGCTATGGAGAAATATAGAACAGCTGGAGACCAGGCTATGGTGTGTTTAACTAAGTGGACAGTATACTGCTTTGTGGACTTAAAAATGAGATGTCAATCTCAACATGTCTCAATGCCTTCCCTGGTTCATTAGAGGATAAAGCAACATGTCAATGGTGAAATGTGAAGAGAGAAGTCTGAATGTTGTTTTATAACCCAAGAGAACACTTCATCCCAAATGGCACCACATTCCCTATAGAGTACTGTACTCTCTCTCTCTCTCTCTCTCTCTCTCTCTCTCTCTCTCTCTCTCTCTCTCTCTCTCTCTCTCTCTCTCTCTCTCTCTCTCTGTGTCTCTCTCTCTCTCTCTCTCTGTGTCTCTCTCTCTCTCTCTGTGTCTCTCTCTCTCTCTCTGTGTCTCTCTCTCGCTCTCTCTCTCAATAGGCCCTGGTCAAAAGTAGCTTACTTTATAGTGAATAGGGGTGCCATTTGGGATATACCCTTATATACAGCTGGGTGATGGAGGATTTTGCTACAGTATGACGCTTGTCATGTGAAGTTGCATCAGCTTCCTTCTGAGATGACATCATCGGCATCATGCTGCTCATTGGTGCTTTTAAAGTGACAGCTAAGTTATATCGCTCTCTTTTTAAAATCCAATGCTGTGGCATTTACTGCTTTAACACAGAGATGTCTGACTTACAAAAAGGTTGTGCAGGGTTTTGTTCTAGCCCAGTATGAACACAAACCCCGATTGAACAACCAAGAGCTTGATGATATAAATCATGTCTAATAAACACTGGTTCAGGAACAAGTACCTACATAGTCCTGTGGGCTCCTAGGACCTGAGGTTGATGATATAAATCATGTCTATTAAACACTGGTTCAGGAACAAGTACCTACATACTCTTGTGGGCCTCCTAGAACCTGAGGTTGATGAACTACGTCTGACTGACAGATGTTATTTTCAATGGTTAATCTCTGTTTCCTCCACAGTGGATGTAATGTGCTGTGAAGGTTGAAGGTTGAAGACGGCCGGCCATTCGCTCTCGAGCAAGTTCCTCCTGAAACCAACCATCTAGAGACATTAACAGGTACATGATGGTATGCTGCCCTTTCTGTTGCTTTGCAATCAACACCTATAGTTTATATAGAACCCATATACCATGCTGTTAGAAATTTGGTAAGACGGATTTAAGTTTCCCTGCATTAAAGTCCCCGTCTACTAGGAGCGCTGCCTTTGGGTGAGCGTTTTCCTGTTTGCGTATGGCGGAATAGAGCTCATTCAGTGCGGTCCTAGTGCCAGCATCAGTCTGTGGTGGTATGTAGACAGCTACGAAAAATACAGATGAAAACTCTCTAGGTAGATATTGTGGTTTACAGCTTATCATGAGCCACTCTACCTCAGGCGAGTAATAGCTCGAGACTTCCTTAGATATCGTGCACCAGCTGTTATTTACAGAAATACATAGTCCGCCGCCCCTTGTCTTACCAGACGTCGCTGTTCTATCCTGCCGGTACATCGTATAACCAGCCAGCTGTATGTTGATAGTGTTGTCGTTCAGCCACGACTCCGTGAAGCATAAGATATTACAGTTTTGAATGTCTCGTTGGTAGTTTAATCTTCCACGTAGGTCATCGATTTTATTTCCCAAAGATTGCACGTTTGCTAGCAGAATGAAAGGAAGTGGGTGTTTATTCGATCACCTACGAATTCTCAGAAGGCAGTTCGCCCTCTGGCCCCTTTTACTCCACCTTCTCTTCACGTAAATCACGGGGATCTGGGCCTGTTCCCGGGGTAGCAGTATATCGTTCACGTCGGGCTCGTCGGACTCGTTAAAGGAGAAAAAAGAATTCTGCCAGTCCGTGGTGAGTAATCGCAGGTCTGATGTCCGGAAGTTATTTTTCGGTCATAAGAGACGGTAGCGGCAACATTATGTACAAAATAAGTTAAAAAATAAGTTACAAACAACGCAAAGAAACGAACAATTGGTTAGGAATACGTAAAACGTCAGCCTTGTTCTCCGGCGCCGTCTTATAACTATAACTTATATTACATCCATATACCATCACGATATCCAATCACCACCTACCACTATAACTTATATTACATCCATATACCATCACGATATCCAATCACCACCTACCACTATAACTTATATTACATCCATATACCATCACGATATCCAATCACCACCTACCACTATAACTTATATTACATCCATATACCATCACGATATCCAATCACCACCTACCACTATAACTTATATTACATCCATATACCATCACGATATCCAATCACCACCTACCACTATAACTTATATTACATCCATATACCATCACGATATCCAATCACCACCTACCACTATAACTTATATACAGTCCATATACCATCACGATATCCAATCACCACCTACCACTATAACTTATATACAGTCCATATACCATCACGATATCCAATCACCACCTTCAACTATAACTTATATTACATCCATATACCATCACGATATCCAATCAACACCTACCACTATAACTTATATACAGTCCATATACCATCACGATATCCAATCACCACCTTCAACTATAACTTAAATACAGTCCATATACCATAACCATATCCAATCAACACCTTCAACTATAACTTAAATACAGTCCATATAACATCACCATATCCAATCACCACCTTCAACTATAACTTAAATACAGTCCATATAACATCACCATATCCAATCACCACCTTCAACTATAACTTAAATACAGTCCATATAACATCACCATATCCAATCACCACCTACCACTACCACTATCCCAGTACCATTCCTCCTCATTAAATGAGATAATAAACATTGATCCATTCCACCCATGGATTTCAACTTCCCACCCCATCCCTACAGGACCTGAGTTATTCCTTCCTGCTTTATAGAGAAGATATATTCTACATTCTCATTGATCCAGTCATATATCGTATAGATCACTATCATGTTGCTGTCTCTCTCTCTCTCTCCCCCTCTCCCCCTCTCCCCCTCTCCCACTCTCCTGTCTGTCTGTCTGTCTGTCTGTCTGTCTGTCTGTCTGTCTGTCTGTCTGTCTGTCTCTGTCTCTGTCTCTGTCTCTCTCTGTCTCTCTCTGTCTCTCTCTGTCTCTCTCTGTCTCTGTCTCTGTCTCTGTCTCTCTCTCTGTCTCTGTCTCTCTCTCTCTCACCCTCTGTCTCTCTCTCTCACCCTCTGTCTCTCTCTCTCACCCTCTGTCTCTCTCTCTCACCCTCTGTCTCTCTCACCTCTCTCTGATTGACTACATTGTCGGGCAGCTTTGAGCCTCTGTCTCCTTGCTAGATCAATACACATCAGAATGGGTAGATATGGCTGCTCATCACCCCATTCTGCTAGTCTAACGAGTTGATTCTCCCATAGGAACTATAGCCTTCCTTCAGACTCTGGTTAACAACTGTTCAGTTCTGGAATGACAGTCCTTCAGGGTGGGGGCAAGAGCAGTAGTCTAATGTTATAGAAGAGAGGACCAGAACTGTAGTCTAATGTTATAGAAGAGAGGAGAACAGTAGTGTGTGTGTGTGTGTGTGTGTGTGTGTGTGTGTGTGTGTGTGTGTGTGTGTGTGTGTGTGTGTGTGTGTGTGTGTGTGTGTGTGTGTGTGTGTGTGTGTGTGTGTGTGTGTGTGTGTGTGTGTGTGTGTGTGTGTGTGTGTGTGTGTGTGTGTGTGTGTGTGTGTGTGAGAGAGAGAGAGAGAGAGACAAAGACAGACAGACAGAGAGACTTTTAGCACCTCCCGTCAACATGGATCACTAGGCAAGGCTAACAGGGTAGAAGGACAGAGCCCAGGGGGACACGAGAGGTCCTAGGGGCCATGGGGCCACTGCTCTCACAGAAATATTGGACTGTGTCCCAAATGCCACCCTATTCCCTGGTGTACTTCTACTTCCCCCCATAGGGTGCCATTACTTCTTCCGACCAAGGCCTATAGGGTGCCATTACTTCTTTTGACCAGGGCCCATAGGGTGCCATTACTTCTTTTGACCAGGGCCCATAGGGTGCCATTACTTCTTCCGACCAGGGCCCATAGGGTGCCATTACTTCTTTTGACCAGGGCCCATAGGGTGCCATTACTTCTTCCGACCAGGGCCCATAGGGTGCCATTACTTCTTCCGACCAGGGCCCATAGGGTGCCATTACTTCTTCCGACCAGGGCCCATAGGGTGCCATTACTTCTTCCGACCAGGGCCCATAGGGTGCCATTACTTCTTCCGACCAGGGCCCATAGGGTGCCATTACTTCTTCCGACCGGGGCCCATAGGGTGCCATTACTTCTTCTGACCAGGGCCCATAGGGTGCCATTACTTCTTCCGACCAGGGCCCATAGGGTGCCATTACTTCTTCCGACCGGGGCCCATAGGGTGCCATTACTTCTTCCGACCAGGGCCCATAGGGTGCCATTACTTCTTCCGACCAGGGCCCATAGGGTGCCATTACTTCTTCCGACCAGGGCCCATAGGGTGCACTATGAATAGGGTGCCATTTGGGATACAGCCATGGTGTGTTTCACACAATGGATCTTAACTTGTTTGTGACATGTTGATGTTTCTGCTTCAACTACAAGGTTAACATAGATTATTAAGTAAAAGTTGTGTAAAGTAGATATATGATTAAGTAAAGTAGCGTATATTACATATATTATTATGTAAAGTATATTATTAATTAAAATAATGTACAGTTGATCTATTATTAAGTAAAGTAGGTATATAATTATGTAAAATTGTGTAAAGTATCCACATTATTAAGTAAAGTAGTGTAGATTATATTATTAAGTAAATTAGTGTAGATTATTTATATTATTAAGTAAAGTAGTGTACATTAGTAAAGTAGTGTACATTAGATGATTAAGTAAAGTAGTGTAAAATATTTATATTATTTAGAAAAGTAGTGTACTTTAATTTCTGTAGTTTACATTAGATTATTAAGTAAAGTAGTTTGAAGTGCACAGTTAGTGGTTTACTTCATCACTTTACTTTGGATTCAAGTCCTAATTTCATATTCTAATTTAGTAGTAGTACTTTAGTAGTAGTACTTTAGTAGTAGTACTTTCGAGTTGGAGATTTCTAAGTCAACTCAAGGTCCGTGTGCGTGGATCTAAAGTTTGGATTCAGACGATAGACACCAAGCGGATTAAGGCCCCGATTCAAATCAAGGTGCGTTATAGAGCAGCATACTGTAACAGATTTGTAAAGGTTATTTACCAGCACTTATTTATAGCACTCCTTGGATTGAATCCTGGTCTGACTTTATATGACTGGGAACAAATCCACACCTGTCTAGTGTGGACAGTCTAGTACCAGGCCTGGGTAACTCCGGTCCTCTGGGGCCTGATTGGTGTCACACTTCTCCCCCATCATCCCAAGAAAACACAGCTGATTTAAACTAGTTGCATTATAAAATGAAGATCATGATTAGTTGATTATTGGAGTCAGGTGTGTTAGCTGGGGTTGGGGAAACAGTGTGACACCAATCAGGCCCCCGAGGACTGGAGTTACCCAGGCCTGGTAATCTGAACCCCTGGTCTCACCTTTAGCCCCCCCATGTCCAATACCTGCCCTAACCTGTCCATTCTAGTCTGAACCTGTCCCCTGGTCTCACCTTTAGCCCCCCATGTTCAATACCTGCCCTAACCTGTCCTATCTAGTCTGAACCTGTCCCCTGGTCTCACCTTTAGTCCCCCATGTTCAATACCTGCCCTAACCTGTCCTATCTAGTCTGAACCTGTCCCCTGGTTTTATCTTTAGTCCCCCATGTTCAAAACCTGGCCTAACCTGTCCTATCTAGTCTGAACCTGTCCCCTGGTCTCACCTTTAGCCCCCCATGTCCAATACCTGCCCTAACCTGTCCTATCTAGTCTGAACCTGTCCCCTGGTCTCACCTTTAGTCCCCCATGTTCAATACCTGCCCTAACCTGTCCTATCTGAGAGACACCATCCAACGCAGCACTCTCATCAACCATCTCATCAGAGAGCAGAGCTGAAACAGTTAGCTGAGGAGCCTTCTCATCAGAGAACAGAGCTGAAACAGTTAGCTGAGGAGCCATCTCATCAGAGAACAGAGCTGAAACAGTTAGCTGTGGAGCCATCTCATCAGAGAACAGAGCTGAAACAGTTAGCTGTGGAGCCATCTCATCAGAGAACAGAGCTGAAACAGTTAGCTGAGGAGCCATCTCATCAGAGATCAGAGCTGAAACAGTTAGCTGAGGAGCCATCTCATCAGAGAACAGAGCTGAAACAGTTAGCTGTGGAGCCATCTCATCAGAGAGCAGAGCTGAAACAGTTAGCTGTGGAGCCATCTCATCAGAGAACAGAGCTGAAACAGTTAGCTGTGGAGCCATCTCATCAGAGAACAGAGCTGAAACAGTTAGCTGAGGAGCCATCTCATCAGAGATCAGAGCTGAAACAGTTAGCTGAGGAGCCATCTCATCAGAGAACAGAGCTGAAACAGTTAGCTGTGGAGCCATCTCATCAGAGAGCAGAGCTGAAACAGTTAGCTGAGGAGCCATCTCATCAGAGAACAGAGCTGAAACAGTTAGCTGAGGAGCCATCTCATCAGAAAACAGAGCTGAAACAGTTAGCTGTGGAGCCATCTCATCAGAGAACAGAGCTGAAACAGTTAGCTGAGGAGCCATCTCATCAGAGAACAGAGCTGAAACAGTTAGCTGAGGAGCCATCTCATCAGAGAACAGAGCTGAAACAGTTAGCTGTGGAGCCATCTCATCAGAGAACAGAGCTGAAACAGTTAACTGTGGAGCCATCTCATCAGAGAACAGAGCTGAAACAGTTAACTGTGGAGCCATCTCATCAGAGAACAGAGCTGAAACAGTTAGCTGAGGAGCCATCTCATCAGAGAACAGAGCTGAAACAGTTAGCTGTGGAGCCATCTCATCAGAGAACAGAGCTGAAACAGTTAGCTGTGGAGCCATCTCATCAGAGAACAGAGCTGAAACAGTTAACTGAGGAGCCATCTCATCAGAGAACAGAGCTGAAACAGTTAGCTGAGGAGCCATCTCATCAGAGAACAGAGCTGGAACAGTTAGCTCTCCTCTGTCTACTCCTACCTTCCCTCTCTTCTCTCCATTTGATTGGTATGCATCTCAGACCTGGTGGTGGGGTATCAAGGGGACTGGCAGAGCTGGTGGTGGGGTATCAAGGGGACTGGCAGGGCTGGTGGTGGGGTATCAAGGGGACTGGCAGGGCTGGTGGTGGGGTATCAAGGGGACTGGCAGACCTGGTGGTGGGGTATCAAGGGGACTGGCAGGGCTGGTGGTGGGGTATCAAGGGGTCTGGCAGGGCTGGTGGTGGGGTATCAAGGGGACTGGCAGGGCTGGTGGTGGGGTATCAAGGGGACTGGCAGACCTGGTGGTGGGGTATCAAGGGGACTGGCAGACCTGGTGGTGGGGTATCAAGGTGACTGGCAGGGCTGGTGGTGGGGTATCAATGGGACTGGCAGGGCTGGTGGTGGGGTATCAAGGGGACTGGCAGACCTAGTGGTGGGGTATCAAGGGGACTGGCAGACCTGGTGGTGGGGTATCAAGGGGACTGGCAGGGCTGGTGGTGGGGTATCAAGGGGACTGGCAGGGCTGGTGGTGGGGTATCAAGGGGACTGGCAGACCTGGTGGTGGGGTATCAAGGGGACTGGCAGGGCTGGTGGTGGGGTATCAAGGGGACTGGCAGGGCTGGTGGTGGGGTATCAAGGGGACTGGCAGACTTGGTGTTGGGGTATCAAGGGGACCTGCAGGGCTGGTGGTGGGGTATCAGGGGGACTGGCAGACTTGCCTAGTTAAATAAAGGTTAAAAAATACAATTCCTCAGGTTGACAGAATGACTCTGGAAAACAACAGGCATTGAGGGTTTTTGGGTACACACAGTATGTACAGTACATCTTAACATTAAACTTTTGATTTGGTTTGTGTCATGATGAAACCACCCCTGTTTTCACTCCCCACAGAGGTTTTTTAAAGAAGATATTTTTACACTGAGAATTAACGGAATAAAGATGGTGAGATAAAGAGAGTGAAGAGAGAGATCTGCCAGGGCCTGAACTGTGTCTCTGTGATGTCGCTCCAGAGTCATAAAGCTACTAGAGGTAGACAGAGACACAGACAGTGTCACAGACAGTGTCTCTCTGACACAGACATCGGTACAGAGTTTACCTCAGGAAAACCACTTCTCATTTCTGACACAGACAGAGGTACAGAGTTTACCTCAGGAAAACCCCTTCTCCTCTCTGACACAGACATCGGTACAGAGTTTACCTCAGGAAAACCCCTTCTCCTCTCTGACACAGACATCGGTACAGAGTTTACCTCAGGAAAACCCCTTCTCCTCTCTGACACAGACAGCAGTACAGAGTTTACCTCAGGAAAACCCCTTCTCCTCTCTGACACAGACAGAGGTCCAGAGTTTACCTCAGGAAAACCCCTTCTCCTCTCTGACACAGACAGAGGTCCAGAGTTTACCTCAGGAAAACCCCTCCTCCTCTCTGACACAGACAGGGGTACAGAGTTTACCTCATGAAAACCCCTCCTCCTCTCTGACACAGACAGGGGTACAGAGTTTACCTCAGGAAAACCCCTCCTCCTCTCTGACACAGACAGGGGTACAGAGTTTACCTCAGGAAAACCCCTTCTCCTCTCTGACACAGACAGGGGTACAGAGTTTACCTCAGGAAAACCCCTTCTCCTCTCTGACACAGACAGGGGTACAGAGTTTACCTCAGGTAAACCCCTTCTCCTCTCGGACACAGACAGCAGTACAGAGTTTACCTCATGAAAACCCCTTCTCCTCTCTGACACTGGAGCTGAACCAGAGTCACAAATGGCACCCTGTTTTCTATAAAGTGCACTACTTTTGACCTGTCCAGGCTCCACTCTTCATAGTGAAAAGTGCACTATGTAGGCAGTGAACAGTACACCGTTAATGTGAGGGAACATAAAAAACTCTAAAATAAAACTCTGATCTGGATCATATCAGTCGTTGGCTAAAAATATGCCACGCATGACACTATATAAACTAAACCATAAACTATTACCCAAATAAACTCTTGAGGTTTTCCAGTATTTCCGTTGCATTCTTCTCCTAGTCTGGCGGAGGACACAGACGATTGTTTAACCGTCTTGTTATTATTATACTGCTCTCAAGGACTGAGAGAGGATCCTTTCATCAGACTAAAGATAGTGGAGGAGGAGGAGGAGATGGAGGAGATGGAGGAGGAGGTGGAGGAGGTGGTGGAGGAGGAGGAGGAGGTGGAGGTGGAGGAGTAGGAGGAGATGGAGGAGGAGGAGGAGGTGGAGGAGAAGGAGGAGGAGGAGGTGGAGGAGTAGGAGGAGGAGGAGGAGGAGGAGGAGATGGAGGAGGTGGAGGAGGAGGAGGAGGAGGTGGAAGAGGAGGAGTAGGTGGAGCAGATAATGGAGGAGGATGAGTTGGAGGAGGAGGAGGAGGATGTTGGAGGAGGTGGAAGAGGAGGTGGAGCAGATAGTGGAGCAAGAGGAGGTGCAGGAGAAGGAGGTGGAGGAAGAGGTGGAGGAGATGGAGGAGGTGGAGGAGAAGGAGGTGTAGGAAGAGGTGGAGGAGGAGGAGAAGGAGGAGGTGGAGGAAGAGATGGAGGAGGAGGAAGAAGCAGCTGTGTCCTGATTGATGAAGGAAATCTGAATCCAATGTTCTCTGTCCTGTGAGAAAACACTTCCTGTGTACGCTGCACTTCCTCAAACCCCACTGCTAGACACCTCCTAGCCTCCCCCAGCCCCACTGCTAGACACCTCCTAGCCTCCCCCAGCCACACTGCTAGACACCTCATAGCCTCCCCCAGCCCCACCGCTAGCCACACACAGGCTCCACACACCACTGGCTCCCTACTGGAGGAGAGGTGGGGGTGGTCACCTTAAAGGATGCTTCCCTAATGGCATCCTGCGCTCTGGTCAAAAGTAGTGCACAATCTAGGGAATAGGGCTCTGGTCTAAACTAGTGCACTGTGTAGGGAATAGGGCTCTGGTCTATAGTAGTACCACTATATAGGGAATAGGACTCTGGTCTATAGTAGGACCACTATATAGGGAATAGGGCTCTGGTCTATAATAGTACCACTATATAGGGTATAGGACTCTGGTCTATAGTAGTACCACTGTATAGGGAATAGGGCTCTGGTCTATAATAGTACCACTATATAGGGTATAGGGCTCTGGTCTATAGTAGTACCACTATATAGGGAATAGGACTCTGGTCTATAGTAGTACCACTATATAGGGAATATGGCTCTGGTCTATAGTAGTACCACTATATAGGGTATAGGGCTCTGGTCTATAGTAGTACCACTATATAGGGAATAGGCCTCTGGTCTATAGTAGTACCACTATATAGGGAATAGGGCTCTGGTCTATAATAGTACCACTATATAGGGAATAGGACTCTGGTCTATAGTAGTACCACTATATAGGGTATAGGGCTCTGGTCTATAGTAGTACCACTATATAGGGAATAGGGCCCTGGTCTATAGTAGTACCACTATATAGGGAATAGGACTCTGGTCTATAGTAGTACCACTATATAGGGAATAGGGCTCTGGTCTATAGTAGTACCGCTATATAGGGAATAGGGCTCTGATCTATAGTAGTACCACTATATAGGGAATGATGTGCCATTTGAGTCTCATCCACAGCCCACAGGACTATAGAAAGACCATAGAGGCTCATGCTAGTTCTTCTGTAGAAGTGGCTTAATGCTGACACTGCAGGACTCTACATGCTGTCCGGACCTCTGGCAGTCTCTATGGGGGTGCCACAGGGTTCAATTCTTGGGCCGACTCTTTTCTCTGTATACATCAATGATGTCGCTCTTGCTGCTGGTGAGTCTCTGATCCACCTCTACGCAGACGACACCATTCTGTATACTTCTGGCCCTTCTTTGGACGCTGTGCTGACAAACCTCCAAAAGAGCTTCAACGCCATACAACTCTCCTTCCGAGGCCAACTGCTTTTAAATGCTCGTAAAACTAAGTGCATGCTCTTCAACAGATTGCTGCCCGCACCCTCCCGCCCAACTAGCATCACTACTCCGGTTCTGACTTAGAATATGTGGACAACTACTAACTCTCCTTCCAGACTCACATTAAGCATCTCCAATCCAAAATTAAATCTAGAATCGGCTTCCTATTTCGCAACAAAGCCTCCTTCACTCATGCTGCCAAACATACCCTCATAAAACTGACTATCCAACCAATCCTTGACTGACCGATCCTTGGCGATGTCATTTACAAAATAGCCTCCAACATTCTACTCAGCAAACTGGATGCAGTCTATCACAGTGCCATCCGTTTTGTCACCAAAGCCCCATATACTACCCACCACTGCGACCTGTATGCTCTCGTTGGCTGGCCCTCACTACATATTCGTCGCCAAACCCACTAGCTCCAGGTCATCTATAAGTCTATGCTAGGTAAAGCCCCGCCTTATCTCAGCTCACTGGTCACCATAGCAACACTCACCCGTAGCACGCGCTCCAGCAGGTATATCTCACTGGTCATCCCCAAAGCCAACACCTCCTTTGGCTGCCTTTCCTTCCAGTTCTCTGCTGCCAATGACTGGAACGAATTGCAAAAATCACTGAAGCTGGAGTCTTATATCTCCCTCTCTAACTTTAAGCATCAGCTGTCAGAGCAGCTTACCGATCACTGTACCTGTAGACTCTGAAGAGGTTTGGTGTGTGTTTCAGTTAGTTTCTGAGCAGAAGATAGATTCTGAAGAGGTTTGGTGTGTGTTTCAGTTAGTTTCTGAGCAGAAGATAGACTCTGAAGAGGTTTGGTGTGTTTCAGTTAGTGTCTGAGCAGAAGATAGACTGAAGAAGTTTGGTGTGTGTTTCAGTTAGTTTCTGAGCAGAAGATAGACTCTGAAGAGGTTTGGTGTCTGTTTCAGTTAGTTTCTGAGCTGAAGATAGACTCTGAAGAGGTTTGGTGTCTGTTTCAGTTAGTTTCTGAGCAGAAGATAGACTCTGAAGAGGTTTGGTGTGTTTCAGTTAGTTTCAGAGCAGAAGATAGACCCTGAAGAGGTTTGGTGTGTTTCAGTTAGTGTCTGAGCAGAAGATAGACTCTGAAGAGGTTTGGTGTGTGTTTCAGTTAGTTTCTGAGCAGAAGATAGACTCTGAAGAGGTTTGGTGTCTGTTTCAGTTAGTTTCTGAGCTGAAGATAGACTCTGAAGAGGTTTGGTGTCTGTTTCAGTTAGTTTCTGAGCAGAAGATAGACTCTGAACAGGTTTAGTGTGTGTCAGTTAGTTTCTGAGCAGAAGATAGACTCTGAAGAGGTTTGGTGTGTTTCAGTTAGTTTCTGAGCAGAAGATAGACTCTGAAGAGGTTTGGTGTGTTTCAGTTAGTTTCTGAGCAGAAGATAGACTCTGAGAGGTTTGGTGTGTTTCAGTTAGTTTCTGAGCAGAAGATAGACTCTGAAGAGGTTTGGATCAGCGATTGTGGCCTGTACAGTATTAAGAACAGCCTCAGGATGATGAAACGGTACAGACACCTACTCACCCAGAGAGACCTAAACAGACAGTTCATAACGGAGAAGTTACTAGTGAAAACACTGTGTGTGTGTGGAGGTTGGAGAGAGCCATCGGGGCGGCAGGTAGCCTAGTGGTTAGAGCGTTGGACTAGTAACCGAAAGGTTGCACGATCGAATCCCCGAGCTGACAAGGTGAAAATCTGTCGTTTTGCCCCTGAACAAGGTAGTTAAACCCACTGTTCCCCGGTAGGCCGTCATTGTAAATAAGAATTTGTTCTTAACTGACTTGCCTAGTTAAATAAAGGTTAAAAAAAATAAGGAGTGTCTGGAGTGTTGAGCACAGCAGAATCTATCAGGGCTTGTGACACACACACAAACCACACACTCTATAACATGGGTCTATTGAGCTCTACACCTGAGGGACGGCCAGTATTGTGCAACTGTAAACTGCTTTAGGGAACCGCGGGCTGCAGGGTTATTGGATTAAACTGGAACTGCTGCTCTCTGAGAAGAGGAGGGGGAGAGAGGAATGAGAGGAGAATAGATAGGAGAGGAGGAGGACAGAAGGAAAGGAGGAGAGAGAGATGGAAGAGAGCGGAGGAGAGTAGAGAAGAGAGAGAGGGGGAGAGAGGAGAATAGATAGGAGAGGAGGAGGACAGAAGGAAAGGAGGAGAGAGAGATGGAAGAGAGCGGAGGAGAGTAGAGAAGAGAGAGAGGGGGAGAGAGGAGAATAGATAGATGAGAGGAGGAGGACAGAAGGAAAGGAGGAGAGAGAGATGGAAGAGAGTGGAGGAGAGTAGAGAAGAGAGAGAGGGGGAGAGAGAAGAATAGATAGGAGAGGAGGAGGACAGAAGGAACGGAGGAGAGAGAGATGGAAGAGAGCGGAGGAGAGTAGAGAAGAGAGAGAGGGGGAGAGAGGAGAATAGATAGGAGAGGAGGAGGACAGAAGGAACGGAGGAGAGAGAGATGGAAGAGAGTGGAGGAGAGTAGAGAAGAGAGAGAGGGGGAGAGAGGAGAATAGATAGGAGAGGAGGAGGACAGAAGGAAAGGAGGAGAGAGAGATGGAAGAGAGCGGAGGAGAGTAGAGAAGAGAGAGAGGGGGAGAGAGGAGAATAGATAGGAGAGGAGGAGGACAGAAGGAAAGGAGGAGAGAGAGATGGAAGAGAGCGGAGGAGAGTAGAGAAGAGAGAGACGGGGAGATAGTGAAGGGCCCTTTCTATTTGGCAGTGTGAAATCGTCCAGCTGCCCCTAGTCCTATTTTAGACAGGAACCACAGCTGCAGAGTGGGACACTGGAGTTCTGTGCAATGTGTGTGTGTGTGTGTTTCTCCTTGTGTTGGTGTGTGTTTCTCTCTCTCTTTGTGTGTGTATGTGTGTGTTTCTCCTTGTGTGTATGTGTGTGTATGTGTGTGTGTGTGTGTTTCTCCTTGTGTTGATGTGTGTTTCTCTCTCTCTTTGTGTGTGTGTGTGTGTGTGTGTGTGTGTGTGTGTGTGTGTGTGTGTGTGTGTGTTTCTCCTTGTGTTGATGTGTGTTTCTCTCTCTTTGTGTGTGTGTGTCTATAAACCCAAATTCCCCAAACACTTATGGAAAAAAGGCTTCACTTCATTACCCAAAATCCCCTTTTAAAGGACATCAATTACCCAGAGTGCTCTACTCTACCCCGGACAGTCATAGCAGAACTAGGCACGCACGCACGCACGCACACACACACACACACACACACAACACAACACACACAACACACACACCATTTAGTTAATAAGACCAGCAACACAGGTCAGATAGTGTTCAGATGGGTAGTAAATACACATTTACTCAGCTGAGTGCCCACTGAGGGACTACCAATAGGGGTGTATGTCTCAAATAGCATCCTATTCCCTATGTAGTACCCATAGGGCTCATAGTGCACTGTGCTGCCGTCTGGGAGGTACCCAGGGAGAATCGGGTTTCATTTACTGCTGCTGTGAACAGGGAGGTCAGCTGTGTCTGTGGTGTCTGGAGAGGTCAGACAGACAGCACACTGCCTATCTAAGGTCAGACAGACAGCACACTGCCTATCTAAGGTCAGACAGACAGCACACTGCCTATCTAAGGTCAGACAGACAGCACACTGCCTATCTAAGGTCAGACAGACAGGACACTGCCTATCTAAGGTCAGACAGACAGCACACTGCCTATCTAAGGTCAGACAGACAGCACACTGCCTATCTAAGGTCAGACAGACAGCACACTGCCTAACTAAGGTCAGACAGACAGCACACTGCCTATCTAAGGTCAGACAGACAGCACACTGCCTATCTAAGGTCAGACAGACAGCACACTGCCTATCTAAGTGATGTCAGACAGACAGCACACTGCCTATCTAAGGTCAGACAGACAGCACACTGCCTAACTAAGGTCAGACAGACAGCACACTGCCTATCTAAGGTCAGACAGACAGCACACTGCCTATCTAAGGTCAGACAGACAGCACACTACCTATCTAAGGTGATGTCAGACAGACAGCACACTGCCTATCTAAGGTGATGTCAGACAGACAGCACACTGCCTATCTAAGTGATGTCAGACAGACAGCACACTGCCTATCTAAGTGATGAGGTCAGACAGACAGCACACTGCCTATCTAAGGTCAGACAGACAGCACACTACCTATCTAAGTGATGAGGTCAGACAGACAGCACACTACCTATCTAAGTGATGTCAGACAGACAGCACGCTGCCTATCTAAGTGATGAGGTCAGACAGACGGCACACTGCCTATCTAAGTGATGAGGTCAGACAGACAGCATACTACCTATCTAAGTGATGAGGTCAGCCAGACAGCACACTACCTATCTAAGTGATGAGGTCAGACAGACAGCACACTGCCTATCTAAGTGATGAAGTCAGACAGACAGCACACTGCCTATCTAAGTGATGAGGTCAGACAGACAGCACACTGCCTATCTAAGTGATGAGGTCAGACAGACAGCACACTGCCTATCTAAGGTGAGGTCAGACAGACAGCACACTGCCTATCTAAGTGATGTCAGACAGACAGCACACTGCCTATCTAAGTGATGAGGTCAGACAGACAGCACACTACCTATCTAAGTGATGATGTCAGACAGACAGCACACTGCCTATCTAAGTGATGAGGTCAGACAGACAGCACACTGCCTATCTAAGTGATGAGGTCAGACAGGCAGCACACTGCCTATCTAAGTGATGAGGTCAGACAGACAGCACACTGCCTATCTAAGTGATGAGGTCAGACCGACAACACACTGCCTATCTAAGTGATGAGGTCAGACAGACAGCACACTGCCTATCTAAGTGATGAGGTCAGACAGACAGCATGCTGCCTATCTAAGTGATGAGGTCAGACAGACAGCGCACTGCCTATCTAAGTGATGAGGTCAGACAGACAGCATGCTGCCTATCTAAGTGATGAGGTCAGACAGACAGCACACTGCATATCGAAGGTGATGAAGTTACCACATAAAACCTCATATCAGTAGTTGCTGGTGAATATTTCATATTTAGAGAAATGTGTTCCTCATATCTGGTCCCGGAGACGCACTTCCTGTGCCATGCTGTTTTTGATTGCCGCTTGCAGACTCCCCCCCCACCCCCTAAGACCAACCGATTGACTGAACTGAAGAACAGACAGACTGGTCTGTGTTGTCTGAACAGTGTCACTGCTGTATGTGAAGTGAGTCAGCTGTGACAGGTGGCAGCAGGTGGCAGCGTCTTGGTAAACGCCATCATAGCTGGAAAAGACTGTTGGTCCTCATCACACCAGGAGCACTGATTCTGATGGAGTTTAACACATCCTCCCACACGTCCCCACATGACACAGAGTCACTCACGAGTCACTCAGGGGACAGCAGGGGAGTGACAGGTTCCCACAATCTCTTGGGGACTGACATCTCTCTGCGCTTAGCTTTTACTTTCTCACGTCTATCCTTGTATCTCCTCGTTGTGGAAGAGAGGCTCTTCTCACCTCCGTCTCTAAGAGGATGATTTAACTTCCCTAGAGCCCAAAAACCCCGTAGGTGAACTGCAGCTCAACCATCCTGGAGACACACTATGGCATAACCTTCGTTTTATTAATGTTGTACAGCGCTCTATGCTTTTCAGTAATTAACAGGACTCTCTCTCTGTGTGTGTGTGTGTGTGTGTGTGTGTGTGTGTGTGTGTGTGTGTGTGTGTGTGTGTGTGTGTGTGTGTGTGTGTGTGTGTGTGTGTGTGTGTGTGTGTGTGTGTGTGTGTGTGTGTGTGTGTGTGTGTGTGTGTGTGTGTGTGTGTGTGTGTGTGTGTGTGTGTGTACTCTCATATGCAGATAACATCTATGCTGGCTGAGTAGCATACAGGTTTTTAGCAAATGTTCGAAAAAGGCCCCTTCACGAAAGATAGTGTGTCAAATCCAGTGCTCTTCAAATCCGCTTCAATGCATTTGTGAGGGTATTTACATGTCATGTTTGAAATGTATAAAACCTGTGTGTGTGTTTCTGCAGGGGTCCGGGGAGGCTTCAGCACGGGGAACAGCCATGGAGGGGGACTGTCTCAGCTGCATCAAGTACCTCATGTTCATCTTCAACTTCCTCATTTTTGTGAGTATATGCTGCTTGGTAACACTCCCACTGTCTGATGTTCTGTTGTCTGGTGTTCTGATGTTCTGCTGTTTGATGTTCTGCTGTTTGATGTTATGATGTTCTGTTGTCTGGTGTTCTGATGTTCTGCTGTTTGATGTTCTGATGTTATGATGTTCTGTTGTCTGGTGTTCTGATGTTCTGCTGTTTGATGTTCTGCTGTTTGATGTTATGATGTTCTGTTGTCTGGTGTTCTGATGTTCTGCTGTTTGATGTTCTGATGTTATGATGTTCTGTTGTCTGGTGTTCTGATGTTCTGCTGTTTGATGTTCTGCTGTTTGATGTTCTGCTGTTTGATGTTCTGCTGTCTGATGTTCTGATATCTGATGTTCTGATGTTATGATGTTCTGTTGTCTGGTGTTCTGATGTTCTGCTGTTTGATGTTCTGCTGTTTGATGTTCTGCTGTCTGATGTTCTGATATCTGATGTCTGATATTCTGCTGTCTGATGTTCTGATGTTCTGCTGTCTGATGTTCTGCTGTCTGATGTTCTGCTGTCTGATGTTCTGCTGTCTGATGTTCTGATGTTCTGCTGTCTGATGTTCTGCTGTCTGATGTTCTGCTGTCTGATGTTCTGATGTTTGATGTTCTGCTGTTTGATGTTCTCCTGTCTGATGTTCTGCTGTCTGATGTTCTGCTGTCTGATGTTCTGCTGTCTGATGTTCTGCTGTCTGATGTTCTGATGTTCTGCTGTCTGATGTTCTGCTGTCTGATGTTCTGATGTTCTGCTGTCTGATATTCTGATATCTGATGTTCTGATGTTCTGATGTTCTGCTGTCTGATGTTCTGCTGTCTGATGTTCTGCTGTCTGATGTTCTGATGTTCTGATGTCTGATGTTCTGATATCTGATGTTCTGATGTTCTGCTGTCTGATGTTCTGCTGTCTGATGTTCTGATGTTCTGCTGTCTGATGTTCTGCTGTCTGATGTTCTGATGTTCTGCTGTCTGATATTCTGATATCTGATGTTCTGATGTTCTGATGTCTGATGTTCTGATATCTGATGTTCTGATGTTCTGCTGTCTGATGTTCTGCTGTCTGATGTTCTGATGTTCTGCTGTCTGATATTCTGATATCTGATGTTCTGATGTTCTGATGTTCTGCTGTCTGATGTTCTGCTGTCTGATGTTCTGCTGTCTGATGTTCTGATGTTCTGCTGTCTGATGTTCTGCTGTCTGATGTTCTGATGTTCTGATGTTCTGCTGTCTGATGTTCTGATGTTCTGCTGTCTGATATTCTGATATCTGATGTTCTGATGTTCTGATGTTCTGATGTTCTGATGTTCTGATGTTCTGCTGTCTGATGTTCTGCTGTCTGATGTTCTGATGTTCTATTGTCTGGTGTTCTGATGTTCTGCTGTTTGATGTTCTGCTGTCTGATGTTATGATGTTCTGTTGTCTGGTGTTCTGATGTTCTGCTGTTTGATGTTCTGCTGTTTGATGTTCTGATGTTTGATGTTCTGCTTTGATGTTCTGATATCTGATGTTCTGATGTTCTGATGTTCTGATGTTATGATGTTCTGTTGTCTGGTGTTCTGATGTTCTGCTGTTTGATGTTCTGCTGTTTGATGTTCTGCTGTCTGATGTTCTGATATCTGATGTCTGATATTCTGCTGTCTGATGTTCTGATGTTCTGCTGTCTGATGTTCTGCTGTCTGATGTTCTGCTGTCTGATGTTCTGCTGTCTGATGTTCTGATGTTCTGCTGTCTGATGTTCTGCTGTCTGATGTTCTGCTGTCTGATGTTCTGCTGTCTGATGTTCTGATGTTTGATGTTCTGCTGTTTGATGTTCTCCTGTCTGATGTTCTGCTGTCTGATGTTCTGCTGTCTGATGTTCTGCTGTCTGATGTTCTGATGTTCTGCTGTCTGATGTTCTGCTGTCTGATGTTCTGATATCTGATGTTCTGCTGTCTGATATTCTGATATCTGATGTTCTGATGTTCTGATTTTCTGCTGTCTGATGTTCTGCTGTCTGATGTTCTGCTGTCTGATGTTCTGATGTTCTGATGTCTGATGTTCTGATATCTGATGTTCTGATGTTCTGCTGTCTGATGTTCTGCTGTCTGATGTTCTGCTGTCTGATATTCTGATATCTGATGTTCTGATGTTCTGCTGTCTGATGTTCTGCTGTCTGATGTTCTGCTGTCTGATGTTCTGATGTTCTGCTGTCTGATGTTCTGCTGTCTGATGTTCTGATGTTCTGCTGTCTGATATTCTGATGTTCTGATGTTCTGATGTTCTGCTGTCTGATGTTCTGCTGTCTGATGTTCTGCTGTCTGATGTTCTGCTGTCTGATGTTCTGATGTTCTGCTGTCTGATGTTCTGCTGTCTGATGTTCTGCTGTCTGATGTTCTGATGTTTGATGTTCTGCTGTTTGATGTTCTCCTGTCTGATGTTCTGCTGTCTGATGTTCTGCTGTCTGATGTTCTGCTGTCTGATGTTCTGCTGTCTGATGTTCTGATGTTCTGCTGTCTGATGTTCTGCTGTCTGATGTTCTGATGTTCTGCTGTCTGATATTCTGATATCTGATGTTCTGATGTTCTGCTGTCTGATGTTCTGCTGTCTGATGTTCTGCTGTCTGATGTTCTGATGTTCTGATGTCTGATGTTCTGATATCTGATGTTCTGATGTTCTGCTGTCTGATGTTCTGCTGTCTGATGTTCTGATGTTCTGCTGTCTGATGTTCTGCTGTCTGATGTTCTGATGTTCTGCTGTCTGATGTTCTGCTGTCTGATGTTCTGATGTTCTGATGTCTGATGTTCTGATATCTGATGTTCTGATGTTCTGCTGTCTGATGTTCTGCTGTCTGATGTTCTGATGTTCTGCTGTCTGATATTCTGATATCTGATGTTCTGATGTTCTGATGTTCTGCTGTCTGATGTTCTGCTGTCTGATGTTCTGCTGTCTGATGTTCTGATGTTCTGCTGTCTGATGTTCTGCTGTCTGATGTTCTGATGTTCTGCTGTCTGATGTTCTGATGTTCTGCTGTCTGATATTCTGATATCTGATGTTCTGATGTTCTGATGTTCTGATGTTCTGATGTTCTGATGTTCTGCTGTCTGATGTTCTGCTGTCTGATTTTCTGATGTTCTATTGTCTGGTGTTCTGATGTTCTGCTGTTTGATGTTCTGCTGTCTGATGTTATGATGTTCTGTTGTCTGGTGTTCTGATGTTCTGCTGTTTGATGTTCTGCTGTTTGATGTTCTGATGTTTGATGTTCTGCTTTCTGATATCTGATGTTCTGATGTTCTGATGTTCTGATGTTATGATGTTCTGTTGTCTGGTGTTCTGATGTTCTGCTGTTTGATGTTCTGCTGTTTGATGTTCTGCTGTCTGATGTTCTGATATCTGATGTCTGATATTCTGCTGTCTGATGTTCTGATGTTCTGCTGTCTGATGTTCTGCTGTCTGATGTTCTGCTGTCTGATGTTCTGCTGTCTGATGTTCTGATGTTCTGCTGTCTGATGTTCTGCTGTCTGATGTTCTGCTGTCTGATGTTCTGCTGTCTGATGTTCTGATGTTTGATGTTCTGCTGTTTGATGTTCTCCTGTCTGATGTTCTGCTGTCTGATGTTCTGCTGTCTGATGTTCTGCTGTCTGATGTTCTGATGTTCTGCTGTCTGATGTTCTGCTGTCTGATGTATCTGATGTTCTGCTGTCTGATATTCTGATATCTGATGTTCTGATGTTCTGATTTTCTGCTGTCTGATGTTCTGCTGTCTGATGTTCTGCTGTCTGATGTTCTGATGTTCTGATGTCTGATGTTCTGATATCTGATGTTCTGATGTTCTGCTGTCTGATGTTCTGCTGTCTGATGTTCTGCTGTCTGATATTCTGATATCTGATGTTCTGATGTTCTGCTGTCTGATGTTCTGCTGTCTGATGTTCTGCTGTCTGATGTTCTGATGTTCTGCTGTCTGATGTTCTGCTGTCTGATGTTCTGATGTTCTGCTGTCTGATATTCTGATGTTCTGATGTTCTGATGTTCTGCTGTCTGATGTTCTGCTGTCTGATGTTCTGATATTCTGATGTTCTGATGTTCTGCTGTCTGATGTTCTGCTGTCTGTTGTTCTGCTGTCTGATGTTCTGATGTTCTGATGTTCTGCTGTCTGATGTTCTGCTGTTTGATGTTCTGATGTTCTGCTGTCTGATGTTCTGCTGTTCTGCTGTCTGATGTTCTGCTGTTTGATGTTCTGCTGTTTGATGTTCTGATGTTCTGCTGTCTGATGTTCTGCTGTTTGATGTTCTGATGTTCTGCTGTTTGATGTTCTGATGTTCTGCTATCTGATGTTCTGATGTTCTGCTGTCTGATGTTCTGATGTTATGATGTTCTGTTGTCTGGTGTTCTGATGTTCTGCTGTTTGATGTTCTCCTGTCTGATGTTCTGCTGTCTGATGTTCTGCTGTCTGATGTTCTGCTGTCTGATGTTCTGATGTTCTGCTGTCTGATGTTCTGCTGTCTGATGTTCTGATGTTCTGCTGTCTGATATTCTGATATCTGATGTTCTGATGTTCTGATGTTCTGCTGTCTGATGTTCTGCTGTCTGATGTTCTGCTGTCTGATGTTCTGATGTTCTGATATCTGATGTTCTGATGTTCTGCTGTCTGATGTTCTGCTGTCTGATGTTCTGATTTTCTGCTGTCTGATATTCTGATATCTGATGTTCTGATGTTCTGATGTTCTGCTGTCTGATGTTCTGCTGTCTGATGTTCTGCTGTCTGATGTTCTGATGTTCTGCTGTCTGATGTTCTGATGTTCTGATGTCTGATGTTCTGATATCTGATGTTCTGATGTTCTGCTGTCTGATGTTCTGCTGTCTGATGTTCTGATGTTCTGCTGTCTGATATTCTGATATCTGATGTTCTGATGTTCTGATGTTCTGCTGTCTGATGTTCTGCTGTCTGATGTTCTGCTGTCTGATGTTCTGATGTTCTGCTGTCTGATGTTCTGCTGTCTGATGTTCTGATGTTCTGATGTTCTGCTGTCTGATGTTCTGATGTTCTGCTGTCTGATATTCTGATATCTGATGTTCTGATGTTCTGATGTTCTGATGTTCTGATGTTCTGCTGTCTGATGTTCTGCTGTCTGATGTTCTGATGTTCTATTGTCTGGTGTTCTGATGTTCTGCTGTTTGATGTTCTGCTGTCTGATGTTATGATGTTCTGTTGTCTGGTGTTCTGATGTTCTGCTGTTTGATGTTCTGCTGTTTGATGTTCTGATGTTTGATGTTCTGCTGTCTGATGTTCTGATATCTGATGTTCTGATGTTATGATGTTATGATGTTCTGTTGTCTGGTGTTCTGATGTTCTGCTGTTTGATGTTCTGCTGTTTGATGTTCTGCTGTTTGATGTTCTGCTGTCTGATGTTCTGATGTTTGATGTTCTGCTGTTTGATGTTCTCCTGTCTGATGTTCTGCTGTCTGATGTTCTGCTGTCTGATGTTCTGCTGTCTGATGTTCTGATGTTCTGCTGTCTGATGTTCTGCTGTCTGATGTTCAGATATCTGATGTTCTGCTGTCTGATATTCTGATATCTGATGTTCTGATGTTCTGATTTTCTGCTGTCTGATGTTCTGCTGTCTGATGTTCTGCTGTCTGATGTTCTGATGTTCTGATGTCTGATGTTCTGATATCTGATGTTCTGATGTTCTGCTGTCTGATGTTCTGCTGTCTGATGTTCTGATGTTCTGCTGTCTGATATTCTGATATCTGATGTTCTGATGTTCTGCTGTCTGATGTTCTGCTGTCTGATGTTCTGCTGTCTGATGTTCTGATGTTCTGCTGTCTGATGTTCTGCTGTCTGATGTTCTGATGTTCTGCTGTCTGATATTCTGATATCTGATATCTGATGTTCTGATGTTCTGATGTTCTGATGTTCTGATGTTCTGCTGTCTGATGTTCTGCTGTCTGATGTTCTGATATTCTGATGTTCTGATGTTCTGCTGTCTGATGTTCTGCTGTCTGATGTTCTGCTGTCTGATGTTCTGCTGTTCTGATGTTCTGCTGTCTGATATTCTGATGTTCTGATGTTCTGATATTCTGCTGTTTGATATTCTGCTGTCTGCTGTTTGATGTTCTGCTGTTTGATGTTCTGATGTTCTACTGTCTGATGTTCTGCTGTTTGATGTTCTGCTGTTTGATGTTCTGATGTTCTGCTGTCTGATGTTCTGCTGTTTGATGTTCTGATGTTCTGCTGTCTGATGTTCTGCTGTTCTGCTGTCTGATGTTCTGCTGTTTGATGTTCTGCTGTTTGATGTTCTGCTGTTTGATGTTCTGATGTTCTGCTGTCTGATGTTCTGCTGTTTGATGTTCTGATGTTCTGCTATCTGATGTTCTGATGTTCTGCTGTCTGATGTTCTGCTGTTTGATGTTCTGATGTTCTGCTGTCTGATATTCTGATGTTCTGATGTTCTGATGTTCTGATGTTCTGCTGTCTGATGTTCTGCTGTTTGATGATCTGATGTTTGATGTTCTGCTGTTTGATGTTCTGATGTTCTGCTGTCTGATGTTCTGCTGTTTGATGTTCTGATGTTCTGCTGTCTGATGTTCTGCTGTTCTGCTGTCTGATATTCTGCTGTTTGATGTTCTGCTGTTTGATGTTCTGCTGTTTGATGTTCTGCTGTTTGATGTTCTGCTGTTTGATGTTCTGATGTTCTGCTGTCTGATGTTCTGCTGTTTGATGTTCTGATGTTCTGCTGTCTGATGTTCTGCCGTCTGATGTTCTACTGTCTGATGTTCTGCTGTCTGATGTTCCGCTGTTTGATGTTCTGATGTTCTGATGTTCTGCTGTTTGATGTTCTGCTGTGTGATGTTCTCCTGTCTGATGTTCTGCCGTCTGATGTTCTGCTGTCTGATGTTCTGCCGTCTGATGTTCTGATGTTCTGCTGTCTGATGTTCTGCTGTCTGATGTTCTGCTGTCTGATGTTCTGCTGTCTGATGTTCTGCTGTCTGATGTTCTGCTGTCTGATGTTCTGCTGTCTGATGTTCTGCCGTCTGATGTTCTGATGTTCTGCTGTCTGATGTTCTGCTGTCTGATGTTCTGCTGTCTGATGTTACACTGAACAAAAATATAAACGCAACATGTAAAGTGTTGGTCCGATGTTTCATCAACTAAAATTTAAAAAATCCCAGAAATGTTCCATACGCACAAAAAGCTTATTTCTCTCAAATGTTATGTACAAATTTGTTTACATCCCTGTTAGTGAGCATTTCTCCTTTGCCAAGATAATCCATCCACCTGTCTATGCTTGAGTGACAAGCATCATCACCTTGGACACAGGATATGTCTACTTATAGCCTCTCCCAGTTAAATCAGACATCTACTTCCTACTATACTTCCTACTTCCTGGCTGTACTCTGTTTCCGATTGGCTGCCTGTGTGTCTCTCCTATTCTGATTGGCTCCCTCTCTCTCTGTGTGTGCGTGTGGTCCAGTTAGGAGGCTCCTTCCTGCTTGGTGTGGGTGTGTGGGTACTGGTGGACCCTATGGGCTTCAGGGAGATGGTAGCAGCCAACCCTCTGCTCTTCACTGGGGTCTACATCATCCTGGCCATGGGGGCGATGCTCTTCCTCCTCGGCTTCCTGGGCTGCTGCGGAGCCATCCGGGAGAACAAGAGTCTGCTGCTCTTTGTAGGTTCAGAGTGTTATAATAGGGCTATTAAACATACCTGGGCTGCTGCTCTTTGTAAGTCAACTACTCTACGTTATGTTTGGTTAGCGCTCTTGGGCTTGACAGCATGTAATATTACACAAAGCAGTGCTGGTAATTGGATATCGCTGATAGGCTGCGTGACAACCAATCAGGTGACAACTATGTCCCTTCTGAGCCGTCATCCCGTCTACACTAATCATTATGGTTGTCTATATAGATGTCTCAGCTGGTAACTTGGAGCACGGTGCTGGGATACGCTGGGGTTCTTCAGGAAGTACAACGATATAAGGAACAGTGCCACCTAGTGGACTAAATGAGGTTGTGTTAACTATTGGTCACTGAAACAGAAGAGGCCTTTGACTTATATATATTTTTTTTTATTGTACCTTTATTTAACTAGGCAAGTCAGTTAAGAACACATTCTTATTTTCAATGACGGCCTAGGAACGGTGGGTGAACTGCCTCGTTCAGAGGCAGAACGACAGATGTTCACCTCGTCAGCTCGGGGGATCCGATCTCTCTGTCTGTATATTGAGTTTTATTCATGAGGTTCCATATGTTAGCATCCATTTTGTATTTTTTTTAATCTAAAGTGGTTAGTGAATGGAGTCAATATTCTGATTGTCCCTCTCGTCTCTCTCCCTCTCCTCAGTTCTTCATGCTCATCCTGGTCATCTTCCTGGCAGAGTTGGCAGCAGCCATCTTGGCCTTCGTATTCCGGGAGCATGTGAGTGTTTTCTCTGTTTCTCTCTCTGATTGGAATCAGGTAACGTTATTAGGACGTTACGCCCGTATTAGGACAGAGTGTACCTCCACTATCAGGCATCAGTCCCAGATATTACCATGACATGCTGACCAGACCAGACACGTCGCGTGCGCGAGCGTCGCAAAATAAATGTAGAAATCCATGTTATTCAGTTATTGCACCCACACTGCTCGCGCGCGCCAACGAGCGTCTGCGATGCCAAGGGCTAAAATAGATGTCGTTCCTATTTCTGACGCAGATCGCGCTGCAAGTCCTGCCTCTCCCATCTCCTCATTGGTTTGTAGAAGCAGGTACCCACGTGCCATCTCCTCATTGGTTTATAGAAGCAGGTACCCACGTGCCATCTCCTCATTGGTTTATATAAGCAGGTACCAACGTGCCATCTCCTCATTGGTTATACCCACGTGGGTGATAGAAAGACGAACTGTTTTGCCGGTAGTCGTGGTAATACTATGAAAGTTTAGATGCGATCACCATATAATTTAAACGATGGAAGGAGGAGAGATGACTAGAAACGATTCGCTTGTCCGTTTTATGTGTGGATTAATTGTCGGAGAAGAGATCCTTGTGCATTTCAGGTAAAATAACAACTCAATGTTTATATCCCAGGATAAATTAGCTAGCAACAGCAAGCTGGCTAAATAGGACAAATTAACGTTAGCTAGCAAGAGCAAGCTAACTAGCTAAATTACCATACATGTTTAATGCTTTTCAACCTGTCCCCAAATTAATGTCATTGGTTCAGAGTTTGTTTTGATATTTTAACCTGCGTGTCGTGATCGCGTTTGGTGTGGGGCGGGGAAATAAATTTATGCACGATAGCGCACGCGCGCAGCCGGTTTGGGCAAGGTGTGAGGGATGCCTTTAATGGGGTTGTCAAACAAACCCGC